>NC_141853.1:6049236-6352254 GCF_024713525.1 Acromyrmex echinatior | reverse complement strand
TTCTTCAAAATTGTTCTCGGAATACATGCGACGGCTCGTCGCACTTATTCCGCGGGATGCTCCGGATAATCGCAACGACTGGTTTTACTGGAACTCACTCGCACGAGGCTGCTATAGAATCCTGACTGGACTGCGCCAGATGATGTCGCAGGCGACGCCGGCGGGACGGCGTCTCGTCGTTAACGAGAGGCATCGCCATTGTTTGCGGCCTAGTTCTGCCCGTCCGACTGATGGCTTTCTATGCCAAAGGTCCTGTCTGTCGATACTGTCACGCGGCACGTGGACGCAATTTAAGTATTACCTCATTACGTCACTTCGTCCCGAACGCCTCGTTGCGGAAACTTGGGAAACGGCTGAAGCGCAGCTAATGGACAGTTTCTCGCGAGGACGTGCTAGGGGAGTCATTATGCATGCATATTATGCGAGGGTTGCGAGCAGCTTCGAGATGCAACTTGGGAATACCATCTCGATGTGCGAGAAAAAATTTAAGCGACATCGCGGTACGTGCATTCGCCATGTTCATTACGTTGATGTCCAGGACTTGATTATTAAAACAGCAAGAAAATGTTATGATTCATTAAAAAGCTATAAGTATTAATGTTCCAAGTTTCGTAAAAAAATAAGAACTGTTAAAAGAATTTCTATAAATAAATTCTATACTGTGAGATATATTTTTAATCGATTTTGCGCCACAGTAAACTGACTTAAAAAAATTGGAAACTTTGTATTTGTTGCCTAGAGACAAAATTTTATGCATACCAATTGTATAGCTTTTACAGAGACTAGCGTCAAGGATTGCATAAGAGTTCGACTGTATATGTACGAAACTGGTATTTTCTTTTCATAACAAAAACCTAAGAAAATGGCAAATTATTCAGGCGTTATGGAACGTTTTTGTGAATAACTAAGAAATATGATGTAACGCTTTTATCCACTCAACTCCCCGCTCATTCTTCACCTTCCTTCACAGAATTACTTCGTGCCGCGTTACAAGCGGCATTTGTACAAAGCAGAATCGCGGTTCGCACGCATGCATTAGCTTGCGCTCTCTTATTCTCGACATAAAATTGAGTTCCACTGGTGGTAATTCTTCAACTGTCAGAAAATAGTAATATCCAAGAACATATGGAAGACAGAACGCTCGAAACTGAAAACGCTATATTCTTGAAAACGTCGCTTCGCATTTTAACATTTAGATTCATATTTGTGTAAAATATGGTAAATACAAAATTATTTCAGTATAAATATAACTGTATAACTGTAATATAAATTATTAATATTATATCGCGAGCTTAATCGATTCGAAAAAGCAACGGAAAAAAGACCAGAAACTTTCTTGATAGAAGTACATAACTGTTAAAGTAGCTGTCACCTGTATAACAGGCGACTCGGTATACTTGAGCCACCATCTTACTATGGTACGAAGAAAATGAAGTTTCAACCGACGGAAACATTAATTTTAGCAGAAAGCCGAAGTGAATGGCGTAACATCTTAATTCACTCACTTTCCTCGTTCATCTTCCATTTTCTCTTGTGTTTGGTTTGGCCCGGGAGCCTTACGTATGCATTAACTTACAATGCGCTTGCTCTTAGCTAAGAAGCGAGGTTCGCCAGGACGATTTCACAGCCGAGCGGAGCTGAAGTGTTCGCGATCACCGCGACTTGAGAAGTGGCTCGACCACAGTTGCCTCATACAGCCACGATTTTCTCGGTTTTATTTGGTCTCAAAACATTTCGGACGGCAACGCTCGTTCTTCTGGCATCAACATCACTCTCGCGTTCGCTTCTTAACTATTCAATCTACCTATCTTTTTCTCTACCTCTTTTTCTTTTTCTCTCTCTTTCTCTGTCTCTAGTTTTCTCTTTCCAAAATGACAGGGATCACGAAATGATTTACGCACCGCTCGTATGTCTTCCTTTGTATTTCAAATTTATGTATTCTGACAAAGAAAAAATTTTCACCAAGGCTGACGACATTCGCGAAGCAAAGTTTCTATATAAAGTTTCTACAGAGTTCAATACATATATTTTTCTATATACCTTATATATTCAATTTTTTGATTGTTTGTAATCTTATATTAAAAGAATTTTAATTTACAATTAAATTATGAATTTGTTATCTACATAGTTTGATAGAATAAAAATAATATTAAACAAAGTGTCTTTAACAAAATAAAAATAATTATTATAAAAAAACCGTTTTTAATAGAATAATTATTGTAAAAAATTTTCAAAGATAAAATGATAATTGCAATATTTATATCAACCTCTCTGAAAAATAATATTGTACTGTTAGTCCGTTAATAATAAAGCTATATATTTATTTATCTCCTATTTCTCTTTGGCCAATTTATTTCAAAATCATTTACATGCTTTCAATAACCTTTTAAGCCCTAATTTAACGATAGCTGCAGCGTTCGCGTAACGCACGTTTGTGCATTTTATGTGTTCGTTGCGAATGCAGTTTCTATACGTAATAATCAGTAATGAACTCGCGTACGATCATTGTAACGACACGATACGAGTGGTATAGTCATGTGTGAATGTTTATCACGTTCATAATTTGTATGAAAACACATTGATAGCCAGTGCAAATAAGTGCAGCACAGAAGAATTGATCATAATACCAATTCGTAACTGTATATATCATTGTAATTTAACAAAATTATTCCGTAAATGAGTATTATGGGTTACCACGTATTAATGGTCAATATATGTATTCACAATGCATTCGTTACGCAATAGTGAATATTGATGGACCCGTATTAACATCGTCAACCATATACTTATGATAATAGATATATAATCATGCATTTCTATTAATTACACATGTCGATTGAACTTTTAATGTGCCTTATTTACTGCAGTATCTTGAAGAACATTGATGTGCACAGATTTGTCGTGAATAAAATAATTAATCAATGTTCAGGCGAATAAATTTTTTCCTCTTCTATTATAATTTCAGGCATGTCATTAATCAAAGAAATTTACAACGCATGCCAGTATTAGTCAGATAAATTAGTGTGCCTAGAAATGACATCTAATTAAATCGATACACACACAAGAGATATTAAATTAATATAAAAACATATAAAACAAAAGAGAATGTCATTCTAGTATAAAAGAAATTCCCGTGACGGATCTGGGAATATCTATATACTTCCGTATCCTTTTTTATTCGAACGACCGAGTCTAAATCAATTTTTATGCAAATAAGTGAGCTTCAATGCTACGAGTTTCCCAAAACTCTCGTCGGAGATTTTTGTTCCTCGATTTACATCCGTTTATACATAGTCATTCCTATGTACGAACACATATATGTATATACACATACAAACAGTCACACATTGTACAAATAAATAAAACTGCATCCGTGACTACCGCGAATTCTAGTGCGTCCGCGTACTTTATTTTAGCGATCGGTGTGGCACAATACGCGCTTGTATACTCGAGCACACGTGTTTCCTCGCTTAAATGTGTGCAAATATCGATGAAGTTTGTCAAACAAATTGTTTATACCCGCCCATGTATCGTCGAAATACATTTCGCTCGGTATCGTCGACGATATAAATCGAAAATTTTTTTAATTAAAGACATTTTTTAATTCAAAAAAATTAGAGCGCGATGTATTTTGAAGCGCGAGGTCAGTCTTTCTTTTTCACTACGCGTCACATTTCTCTACTGATCGGCACTTTGCCCTTCGCAAGTTGTTGGAAACATATGGCTCGCATGTATTACATTGCGCATTTGTAACAAAACAGACGACGCTGTCGATACTATTTATTTCTACAGCACAACACCGGGAGATAGGTACTCGCCTATGAGAAGAGTGTATACATATATTTTACTCGAATGCAATGAAATGCATTTGCAGCATGCGCATTTTAAAAGTAAGCCGTCTGATTAGCAAGCAGGACGAGTACTTTCAATGCATCACACATCCCTTGTTCCTTTCATATCCTTCAGTGATATTTATTACTGAGAAAATTTATTAAAATTTAATAAGTATTTGTTTGAACATTTGTATTAACTAAACATTTATTTATAGCAAATAAACTTTTATTCAATGAAAAAAATGATTCTCGAAGTATATCAAATAAATACATGTTTAATTTAGTAAATATTTATTTAGTATTATTTAAACGAATTTAAAAAGTTAATTTTTTTAATGTAGCAGAACTAACTCAAATGCTATAAATGTTATAAATAAAAGTAATACATTATAAGAAATGATTAAATTGAATTTTGTAAAGAAAACGGATTTCAACGATTAACATAGATGATTTTATCATAACTGCATAAAGAGAGAAATCATTATGTAAATTATTCTTATCGTATAAAATACTATCATGCCAGCATCTAGACTTAAGCTTTCTCAATTTCGATATAAGAGTCGTTGGTTCCTTCTAATATAAATTTTCAAAATCTTACTCATTCTTCACAGTAATTACACAATTAATGGATTCGCTTGTTCAAGAAAAATGTTCCATTCAAATTCTTTGTAATACCACATATCAATCTATTCTCGAAAAGAATTGTTCCCTCACATATTATACACTATTAAACGTATTGGAATTCCGCATATACTTTTTCGAACAAAGATAGCGTAGGTCGAGAGAGCAGTGGGCGGAAAATCTGAATCCTTTCTGCGTTCTGCGCAAAACAGTTTGATTGATTCTCGAATGCGCGAAACAAATGCTGCTTCAAGCCACGATCGTTGTTAGTAAAATACTGACACAAGATATAATAATAGTAATAATATATTTTATATAAAGGCGATCGTCATGTAAGGACCAATTTGTTTTAGCCTCGAGTTTATTATTCCAAAAACGGAATAATATATTCAGGATCTAATAAATAGAACGAGCTGCTCTTGTTGGTTATCGAAATATGTAGTCGCTACCTGATGAATAATATATGTATAATGGAATGTAATGTGTATATAGATTTCATTAACATCATGTACTACTAATGCGTGATTTGCTTCCAAAATACATTAAACACTTCAAAATAAAAAAGAAGTCTTGAATACGTATTTGGTTTTTAAATTGAATTTGACTTTCAAGTTAGCATACCTGCGGTAACGCAAAGAATAAAATTGTTAGAAAATTAAGGAATATCTCTTAAAATCTATGAACATATCAAGCATTCTGTAAACAAATGTATTGACACGTATATTTAGACATACATAAATGATGATCATGAATCCTTGAAAAAATTCAAAGATAAACAGATAATTATTAAAACATAATTCTTAAAATAATTTATAATTCGAGAAAATAAAATATTATAAAATTATATTTGAAACCAATTCTACAGCCTATGTACAGTCCTTACATAAATGCATATTGATACATGGAACAAGTAGGAAGATGTATTTAGATCAATTATTTTCATATTATGAGATATTTCTCGAGGCGTTTTAAGTTCTCATTAATAATACTAGTTTAAATATTGCACAATATTAATCGACTTCTCTCTTTTTCTCTCTCCTCTTATAAATTTATCATTGTTTCGTAACAGGTGTATGACGCGTAAACGCTCGCTTCCGCGCGCGTATTTGCTGGCGTATTAAATGTTACAGCGACGTTAAATCGTTCGCGTACATCGATATATGCATAAAGGTCGCCCGTGATTTACCGCGTACGGAAGCAGGTGCAGCACGACTATAATCTCTATAAACGGACAAAATTGCATAACCCCATTTGTTGCGATAAACTCGGTGACATTTCTGTCGGTTTTTTTCACGCTAGATCACGAAGACGTGTGGCCTGGATTCTCTTTCAGATGGCATTTGATTAAGGCTACATTCCACTGCAAGTCACTCCAAGGTAATTAATTGATTTTTATCTACAGTTGTCAGAAGAAAGATTGGACATTTCCGGATTTTTATAAATCAAGTGCGATTATCTCAGGCATTTGATGTTTCCGCGGAATTCTAAAACAGAGCACAAGCGGTGTCGATGATAAATTTACAATACTCTATGTAGGACATGTTATATCTATGCCACATAGAAAAGCGAGAAAAGAAAGATCTAAAAAGAGGACAAAGATATATTACGCGGTCTATAACCGCTCTCGCAATTGGAAAAGGAAAATCGTCAATAATTGCCTGAGGCGGACATCGAGTGCAAAATTTATGATATGTACTAAATTTAATTGAACGTGTTTTTCACTCCTCCAGTCGATTGCCTTAATTTATGATAAAAAAAGAAAAAAGCGTTGTTAAAAAATGTGCTGTTAAAAAGATTCTTTTTAATTTTCTCAATCACTTTACTTTTTGCTCATTAAAAATTTTGCTACATTTTAATACTAAAAGTAATTTTAATCATTCATAACAAATATACTTACAAATACTCGAATATTTTCTTCTTTTCATCACAGATTGTAAAATTTTTATAATTACTATCTTATTAATTACTAATATTCGAAGAAAATTAATTCGGATTATATTGAGCAATTATGAAATTGGACGAATCACTTTTTATATCAATGTTAAAATAATCTTGGTTATATTGCAAAAATTCCTAGCGTTAAAAAGTATGTCATATTAAATACTCGTGGTTGCAACGTGATTAAGGATACTATAATGGAGATACGAAGCGCGTTGGTATCACGAAACATTGGAGTCTTTCATACAGGGCGGTTTCGACCTCGCGGTTCGCCGATCGACACGGAATGCGACGACCTCACGGAACGCAATTACGGTCGTTTACGGTTTTGTCACGGCTATTCATCCAGGAATTACGCGTTCAACAGCTAGTAGTTGACGAGCCCCCCCATGTATTCTTGCCCACTGTGATTTCTCGTGGGACTCCAATCGACGACGGGGTTCCTCTACCTCTCATTCCGAGACATTCAACCGCATTCACTCGCTCGTTGTCCTCCTACAGTTCTTTCCTCCCTCTTGGGACTGTCACAGACTACGGCAGATACAAATCAGGATCCAACTATGCACGGTTGTCGCGCCTGAGTTACGATTTAAGCGACGTGCCTGTCGAATTAATCGCGATAGGACGAACAACGAGAAACGGCTACTCAGAAAGGAATCCTATATAGTATTCAATCCTAATATCCCTTCTCGTTCGTTGTATTTTACATTGGTATAAGATAAAAAACTTATCATAAAGTTGAATCTCAAAATGCATCTTATCGTCTGTGCTTTGCACTTTCTATTTAGAATTGTTTTAAGAGAGAGTTAATTAATAGTTAATTATTTTCGGTTTTCTCCGTCAGATTTTCATTGTGATAAGCGCTGAATTTGTTTTATCTCAGAAAGATTTATATGATAATTTGCGTAAAGCATATTTTCATTCAATTTTATTTGTAGTTACCCTATTAAAACAAGTTATATACTTCATTGCATTTGATAGTATAACTTTATGATTATTTACACTAAATAGCGGAGTTTATGGAGTCAATTAGTTTGTTTCAAAGTGACACAAGTACCTTTGCGTCGTATAAATCCTCGCTTCTCGCAAAAGTAAGAAATTTTTCGTCTCGGGGGAACAGTCTTTCTATTCGCCTGTCCGATTCCCACCATTTGGCTCGCATGAAAGCCGTCGCAAATTTCCACAGATAGAAATCAACTTCTGATTACGATTGTCACGCGTGTAACGGATTTAATCGTGATGCTTGTCAAATTAATGGACATGGAATTAGAAAACGAGCAAACACTAAAACTAAACGTGAAAACTTTTCCTCGTTATAGAATAGCTTGTTATATCAGAAGAGTTGTATTATGTTCATTATAAAAATAAAAGTCGATGTTCTCTATGTTTAAAATTAATCTTCGAAGTGAATATTTTTGTAAGACTACAGTTAATAACTTACTCATTTTATATATAATATTTAAAGTAACATTTTATAATTACTTTCGGAGTAAATTATTTTAATAATCATTAAATAGTTAATTACGTCTGAAAATTGAGAATTGAAGCTCAAGTTTCAAAACTTTCTAAAAGTTCAAGCTTGAAACTTCGCAATGATCGAGAGATCTTTGTAAGTGAGAATAATCGCAGGGGACGAGATAACCGCGGTAAAGTTAAAAGAATTCAAACAGCAACATAATTCCGCAACCTATGAAATAAACAAAAGGCAATTTCCCCACAGGCAATTATAAAATCTATCCCTAAGCTGTAAATAGCGTGCCGCGATATTGAACCTTTTTCCATATCGGTTCGCAAAAAATTCCTGCTCGCACACGCGATGCCTCTTTCATTGTCTGAGGAAGAACAGCGTGTTAACTGCAGTCTTTGCAATTTTTAGTTGATCTACAAGATTTGATCATTAGCCAGAAGTTGCAAAGCATCTTTTTCTACATCGAAGTTTGAGTCTTGATAATAATTCCATAATTATATAATTATTAATTTATTAAACTACGCTAAAAAATAAGTCGTCGAGAGAGAGAGAGAGAGAGAATTTGATTGATACAATAAAAAATCTATGAAAGTGGTAATTAAAATGTGTCACGCGCGAAAAAGTATTGCATAAACTACTGCAACGTTAGACATTTTTCATTTCGCATAGAGAAAAAGCGATATTGAAATAAGTAGAAAATTGAAGGAGGCCCGAGAAGCATGGCGTTATTAAGCGAGTGCCCTACCTCCACCTCGTCACCTTCGACTGATCGCTTTTCCAATAGTTAATGATCGATCGCGATGCACAAGCTGTACCGGCAGTAACGAGCCATCACTGCTGGTTCTTTCGAGCGTATGGAAGCGCTGGTGTACATGGCATGTCTGGCCCGTTTTTCCTGTCTCTAAGCGGGAATCCAGCGGCATTGTCGGAAGAACAAACGATCGTCTTCCCTTGCGCGGCGCATTATCGTTCTACTCTCCTCGCAAGTAGAAGAGTCCTTTTTATTTAGTGCGAAACAAACGGTTGGTAGACAGCTGACGTGGACGGACAAAGACGACGGACAACTTTACTCGACCAGCATAAAAGGGTTACAGGACTAACAAATTCGCGAGCGTTATGAGTTTCCTTCTGGTCCCCATCTCTGAATTCCCTGAGTTGCTGAGTAGTGAAATAGTACACAAGAAAGCGGCAACGAGACGCGGATTTATGAATTCTTTAACAATCTCTTCTCGCGAGAAAAAAGTTATTTCTACAGAAATTTTTGTTCAAAATTAACACTCTTCAAAAAATAATTTAATTTCCAAATGAAAACTGAATTAATTTCAACTTATAGATAATAAAGAGAGAGATCAGAAGAGAATTTTAAATAGCAATGACCGCAATGAAAAATTCACGCTTTAATTTTCAGTTAACGTGCAGAATTCATTTTAATTTCAACTCATAATCGTCTGTATGTAAATGATACGGGCATGAGATGACTCTTATTCTATGTCTAAGTTAACGTATTTGCATTGACGATATATCCAGATCAAATCTTGATTAATATAGACGCACTGTCTGATAAGCTGTCTGCATGACCATCTGGTTAACGAATCAAGCGGAGCGCGATGATTATATTAATATCCGGTTAGTCCGCAAAGTAACAGCCCAAGTGCTATTATGCTTAACGTGCGTCGTCTAGACGTTCTGCGACCGAGCGTAACTGATGAATAATTTATGCGTTCCAAGCATATATGGAGTTTGATATTTGTTGGCAGTTACCCAGGAAAGAACAGTGGCGCATATCTCTCTAGGAAATGTGGTGCAAGATTCCATTAATAAATTATCACCTCGTAAAGAGACGATAGCGCGAATGATAGCAACGTGATTAATAGCTTGTGTGATTTGTCAGACAAATAAAAATATAAAATGTACATGATCGAGTATCAATTGTTCATCATCTTAATGTAATTTTTCTGCACGGAAGAAACTCACAAAACATCGGAGAAATAATTCCGATATATTATTCCGAGAGATTTTAAATAAAGTACATTCTGTATTTCGTATACTCGCGTACGAGACATTGTTCGTGAGAATGCAGCTTCCTTACGCGCAGCTGTACTACTTCGATCGGCTTAGAAACTGTGCATTAAATTTCCGTATATAACGTTCTCTACATCCCGAAAACAGAGGATCCCGCGCGTTCCGTTACAAGCGAAACACACATGGGATGCTCATGTAGGCGTGGAACACGCGAATATTACTTTCCAAAGTATATTTGTCTACTGACGTCGATCATAATCGAGGGGTATTCCGTCTACATTATCAAATATTCCTGTAGTTTACTTTCACGCATCCACTCTGCAGAAGTTCCGCGAACATATTTACTTATGCGAAAGTTGGCATATATTTGTAAAGCTTGCAGAAATAAAACTGTATTACAAATATGCTCATGTTTGTTAATTTTTTTTGCTGTTAGAACGTTCTACCGCAACAAATGTTATTTGAGCAGCAAATAAACTGTAAAACGTGCACAGCGTTATACAAATTCGATCCCGCATTAATGCAAGTACTGTAGGATAATTAGATTGCACTAGTTCAGAGAAAAGCTGTTCGCATTTAAATGAAAAAAATTAATTAGTAAGCAATAATAACTTTGTAAATAAAATTGTAACTGATAAGTTTCTTTTTTTTCAGTATTGTATACGCAATGTAATCATGTTATATCTTTTGCTACAAAAAATCTAATACTTCTTTTTAAATAAAATATTTAATATATCGAAATATATAGAAATATATAGAAATTTTTTTTCGCTAATTAATATATGTACGTAATTCAATAAGAATTGAAATGGAATTTCTAGTTAAAGAAATAATTCAGGAATCCTAACGATCGAACATATTCAGTGTGTCTCCAGCACTCTCATTCTAAAAAAAAAGTAAAATCAAATCAAATAAAATAGACGAGAACGCATTAGAGTCTGCATGCTGCAAATATCGATCGCGTTCATTGCGACCGCATTGTCGACACGCTTCTCTTTCCTTTTTGTTCTATTCTTTCTCTGCTTTTGCCTTTGGCTGCTGTCTCACCCTCATCGTGCCTCGTATTCTTTATTCGTATCGTACGCATTACACCCGAATGATCCAACGGTCCGTACAATCGTTCTCCCCGATGTGCACGTGGTTTCCACGTCAAAGAAAGCTATTTGTTAATGAGACGTAATTATCCCGCTCACAATGGCAGACGACAGCACGCCACTGTGAAATCAGTTGGGGGTGTGCGGAACAAGTGATGAGCAAGGGTAGGTTTGTCGGAACCGCGTTTATTCTGAAGAAAAACATGGGGGCTCCACCCCTATGTCATCATTTGATAGCTATAAGCGATCATCGATTGTAAGCGAACTAAATTTCAAAAATTCGGCTGCAATAATTCGCTATGAAACAGTAAAAATATATCAAACATCTTTAAATAATTAGAAGAACAAATTTTTTATTAAATTATTTTTATTAATAAGATATAGTTATTTAAATTTACTAGTAAGTTGTATAAATATTGTATTATGTCTCTTATAAATTTTTCGCATTGTTAGATTTATATATAAATAGATATTAGTAAAAATTAAAAACTTTATTAAACAAGTTATTAAAAACGTTCTCATTTCGTTCCAGCGAGAGAGCTAGAAAAGTTGTGAAGTAAAAATATACTGCATACTAATTACTTCTTATCTCATCATATTACGTAACTTATATTATGAAAATAAATTTTGAAAATGTTAAGTAAAATTTTCTAGTAAATATAATATCATGCTATATGTTACGGATTTTGCCAGTTACTTTTAAGATTTTCCAGTCACTTTATTTTTCGTCGTGAATATAAAAAAAAGTTCACTAAAATTACTGAGCCATCGCATCAACAAAAAGTTCCGACTTAATACCGTCTTTTTACATTGATTCTACGATATGTCTTAAATGATCAAACAAGGGCTAAAAAGCGAAGATAACGTTGGAAGCCAGTCAAAGACGCAAGAAGACGAGTGAAAAAACAGGCTCAGATGTCTCTTGGTCGATTACACTAACTGTCGTATTCCTTTTCCGAAATCTTGGACTATCTCAAACCGGATGAATTCAACTTCGCGATAATTACGACAAGCAAAAGCGATCGTATTACATTTCATCTGCAATCAACGTTACGTAAGAAATATTTCATCGTATATATAATATGTACTGTTACACAATATTAAAACTTCGAAGAAATCGAAATAAACGTTGTTATATTAGCTTAGATTATAGAAATATGGTGAATCGATAATCAGCGAATGATTAAACGAACCGTTCGGAAAGCGTCGCGACATGTCCTTTAATAAGCGAGCGCTGCTGGGTTGGTTTGGGGCGCAGGTGATCATCGACCGATAATGGTATTAATACATCATCGCCCCCTGTGTTATGCCTCGCCACCCCCTGATTGCACAGCGCTTGCTATATGCGTTTTCTCACCCAAAACCGGAGCGACAAATATGAAATACGTGTAAGCAAGCATTTACTGCTATAAAACATTAAAATAATAATATTTAATATAATTATTGATGAGAAGTCAATTAAAAAAAAATAATCTACCGCGTAAACCTAAACGCAAAAATTCAATTTCATAATTGTAATTTTTTGTTTTTTATATTAATGTATAATATACTCTAACGCAAATAAATTTAGATGTATTAAATATACAGTAATAAATAATAACATTTTAAATCAATTCGGTAGGATTCTTCTCAGGAACACTTTATTCAAAGTATGTACAATAGCCTTTTGCAATAAATAAAAAGAAAAAAATTAATAATGCTTTATAAATTCAGATTTATATACTGGTAGTCTCTAGAACGGTTTTTTAAGATTATGAAGCCGTACATTGCGGTTGTTGCGGTACAGGAAGAATATCGCGTTTGTCGTCCGAGAGAACGAAGATCCATAATAGGTCGGCAAAACCTGTCCCCGTTTTCCACCGAGATCCGGTATATCGTGGTAAGAACCAAGATTCCGTGACCACTTCCTCGATCTTATTCCTTCTATACTATTACCACTGCCACTCTTGTCTTTCTATTAGCATCAATGAGATGTGACAGCGGTGATATGTTTGCGCACCGCGGACATTATATCTATACCGCGAATCGACAACGCTTGCGATTATGCGTGTCCATGCGAGTTGTTAAACTGTCACTTTACAGCCACACACGAAGTGAAACTGCAGCTATATCTTCCAACTATTGGAATATTGATTTGTATTAATATTTTCAAAATATATTAATTTTATTTTTGAAAAAAATGTTCAATATATATGTATGATTATAGATAATTATTGCATATAAAAAATAATCTTTTCTTTACGCAATATAAATATTCTAATTCAAATATAATTATTGGACACATAAAGAAAGAGTCTGAATGTAGATTTTCTTCTTTTTATATCCATATTTTGCTAATTTGCATAAATTAATAATCGATATCAATAAGGAAACAAAGCATATAAAAATAAATTAATTCCTTTTTTTCTATCAGTGTAGTAAAAATATAATATTTTTATTAAGAATCTTCTTATCTTGTGTCAAAAGAAAAAATAATCGTTACAGAAATTACGTAAGTTGTTAACTTAAGATTTCATTTAATATTTATCATTAATAAGCCACAAGCATAAGTTAATCCATAGATCCATAAATAAGTCTGATAACTGCAATTTTTACACATGGGTGCTATTAAATTGTTATTTGCTAATACTACTTCGCTTTTAAATCTGAGGCAAGCGGAAAATTCACGACAAAATTGACATTTCCTGGAACTCGATTTGCTTTAAAAATTTATTCTGTTTCTACTCTAATTTTCGACGTTAACTTTGTAGTCTTGTCGCGGATTACCTCGTATCTCGTTATAAAATTTTTACGGACGTAATAATGTATGACCGAAAAGTACATGTATGTAGAAAGAATAACGCGTTATGAATTGCTTCTTTCACGTTATAAAGTATGTATCAAGATTTGTAGAGTGCAGTGTAGAATGTAAAATAGACTAATTTACGCGAATCTTTACACGAGACTTTCTCAGTCTCTTTTGTGAGATACATTAAAAGTCATAGTAGCGTTTTCGTATTAAATTACAACTAACTATTGTACTTTATGTTAAACTCGTGTGCAAAAATGGTAAATGTACCAATTCAAATAAGCGATTTATGCAAAATTAACACAAGCTTCAAGATTTCAGAACAAAAACTCGTAAACTCACCATGCAAAATGCATAGCGATCATTTAAGGTCGACGAAGAAGGCCACTGTGACGGACACTAATTAATTATCGAAGACGAGTTAATTTCATTAGAGAGAGTCCTCCTACTGAGTGTAATTGTTCTTGAATGATCTTCTGTCCTTACGCGTTCAATCTCTTAGACGTCATCCATTAACGTAATTCAAGTCTGAATGAACAGTAGAAGTATTAAAAGACCCACTAAACGTTCACCCAATAAATGAGACGATTTCAATGAAATTATCCGAGGAACTCGGAATTAGGATAATTATTTCACTTTATAAAAACATAAAAAATTAGAAATTTTTAACATTTTATTATCGCTGATTTTTTAAGTACTACATACTGTACAGAAAATTGTAACGTACTCTCTAAATTTCTCTTGGAGTGAAAGCTCATTTCAAAAAAGTAAAAAGTGCTGCCACTATTATAAAAGTGAAAATATTTGCAAGAAGTAAAAAATTTCATATTGAAATGAAATTCACCTCAAAAAAGAAGTGAGATTTCTTTCCTTTGGAATGAATCTCGCTCCAAAAAAAAAAGAGTAAAAATCTATCATTCTTATTCAAGAGTGTAAATATTTTCCTTTTTTTTCAATAGTGACAGTATTAACTCTTTTGGAATGAGATTTCACTCAAAAGATTTAGAGAGTACATAAATAAAAATTGCATAAATTTGAAATTAATCGTATTATAGAATAAGAAAAAAATTTAATGAAAATGTATATAAATATAAAAAATAGTTTATAAAAATGGTCCTAACAATTTTCAATTATTCTACAGTGACTTTAAGAAACTTGATTTAATAGTCAGTTCTTAAACTTCATAATGCTTCAACTTCATAATTAAATTGTCAAGAATAGTTGTCATTAACATGAGAAGCAAAAGAGATATTAAATCGTCAAAGAATACTTTGTTTAAGAGGTACAACAATAACCTTATTGTCTCACAAATAGATATAGCGGTATAGATACATGATATCTTTTTTTTTAAGATGCGATATAAGATATGTCCAAGTATTATTTGATAGTATTCAGAAACACCCTTCGAATAACAGAACAAAAGTTTGATTTGAGTTTCAATATATTATATAAAAAATACGTGACTATTTTTAAAATTCTACTGACTATTTTTAAAAATCCATAAAATTAACAAATAAAAGTTAAATTTTTCGACGGAAAAACTTAATCGCGATCGCGCAAATATTTATAGAAATAATTTTAATTATAAAAAAATTGTTTTAATAAATGTAAATTTATTCTCGCTTCTATTCAATCGAAATGATGAATTTCCAACTCCATCAAATGCTTCAATCAATCAAAAGTTAAATTATTGTATGCAATTACTTGTTCCAGTGATGCTGAGAAAAAATTTATAAATTTTTAATTTTTATTAAATTATATACAGTATTTAATGTTTAATTAATTAAATTAAAAACTACATAAATAACAATAAATAAGAGTCAAATACTGTTTGATTCTTATTTTGTTCTTTATTTATTATTATTTATTTTGTATATGAAGAGTCCTTCTATTTGTTAAATTAAAAGCTACGTTTTATTATAAAATATACTTTAATTAAATATATTTCTTGTCAAGAGTTTAATAAAAAATTCAATAAACATTAAATACATTTTTTATAATTTTATACAAATTATTTGATTTTTTTATAGGTACTTTTTATATGTAATATTTTATACAAATTATATCTATATTAAAAATATATCGTTTAAGTAATTACAACTCAATATTTTATATGAAGGAGAAACAGGAATAATCTAAAAATGTTAAAGATAATTTAATCGTGACTTTATCACATATCTGCACTCTCTATCAATTTTAACGAAACGGAAAGTGCTAAATTAACCTACAGCTATATACAAGGCGAAAGTTAAATGTGATAAAGCAATCGAAACTTCATCCACTATCATCAATCCGTGGATGATTCTATTATATGCATCGAACCATATCCGTCGAAATTTGCCTCCGGCGACCTCGATTGTCATTGCTATTCCAAACATATTTCATATTCCGACGAATTATACAACTTTGCAACCGCAGAATACGAATTAAACAAGCGAGGCATTTATTATCAAACATTTCTCCTTCTTTTATAACAGTATAACGTAATAAAAAAACTAATTTTCTCTTTGCATAAATTTCCAAAGAAAAAGTTTTCTATAATTTTGAAATATTCTTATATAAGCCATATCTCACGCTAAACAAGTCAACGTGAATATAAAAGATAAATGGCTACTCAAAATTATTATAAAGTTTGAACATATCTACATTTCCATTAATTTTTTTCTTTCAAATCAGATTATTTTCTGTTTGCACTTTTTTTCGATTATTCATCATCGCCGCTATCATTTATAAAAACAATGTAATAAATTCAAATCTATGGATTCATAAGCCTAAATAATTGTACGAATCAGTTATCACTCTGCGGAAAGGAAGATAAAAATTAAATAGTTAAAAATACAAGATGTCGAAAAGTTTGACGGTGAACATTATAGATCAATGAACAGTTCCATTACGCGGTGAAGCATGCCGAAGTTTGGCTTCGAAGCGATCAGTGATTGCGTGGGCGATCGTTGATTACTCTCGTCGCGCTCTCCTGGTGCAATCGGTTGCGAAACTTTAATTAAGGTCTGCACCGTGACCGAAACGACAGGACGATAACGCGAGAGCTCTTTATATCGGCGTATGTGGGCGAATGGTTTTATAGGATTCGAGCTTCGAGAAGAAGTTGTCAGTAGAGAAATAACGTGCGAAAAAATGATGTGACCTTAAAAAAATATTCCCCTTTCTGTCATTATAAAATATTATGACAACAGTTTTATGCCACACCTAAACTTGAAATGCAGAGATAATAATTGGATATGCAGCGAAATATAAATTAAGTAAAATTATGATAAACCTATTAAATATTAAAAACGGCGTTAAATAAAAAGAATTAAGTGATCAAATTATTACTTAACTAAAAAATTAAGTAATAAAATTATCAATAACCGATATTAATTTTAATAAATAAATATCTTAATTTTTAACTAGAATAATTAAAAATCAATAATATTATGTATCAATATCTTAAAAAGACATATAGTTATATTATTTGTGTTATTTCATAATAAGTATGTAAAAAAATAAGCAAAAATTTAATGAATAACGCCTGATATGTTTATAACGTTTTTACAAGAAGTTGTGATAACATAATTTATGTAATTAGAAATTCTCTTCGTAAGTTTCTAGCTCAAATGAAACTGAGGCGAAGAAATGAAGGATTCAACCACTAATTAAAAGTTACACTTTAAAAGTTTAGTATTGAAGAGTTCCATCAGCACGTTCGTCTTATTTTACTATTACGGAGCGTTACTGTGGAGACGTGAACTTTAGTGTATTATTAGAGTACCTCCCCCCCAATCAAGGTAAACCTTCCGAAAGTTCTTATGCGAGACGTCGGGAACATTCCCGTTGAAACGTTTCTCTAACAATTTCTTAAGAAATTGTATAATACGCCAGTAGTAGCTTTCCCGACAGTAGTTACCATAGAACTTTTATTTGTTATATTAACCACTATAGATGTAACTGATATAACAAGACCATATTTTTATTAACTCGTAAATTGACAGACTCGTATCACTTGTTACGTAAAGTCAACGATGGCGTGGTTTAATTACTGATAGCAAAAGTACAATCCGACATGATACACTGATTTAATAATCGACCACCAGGATCTTACTAAGCTTGCAAGTGTAAATTTCAATGAAAACTAGAATTCGGACGTGCCGTTCTCTTTTCTCGTTCGTAATTTGCAATCGTAATAAACATGGATATCACGAGAGCAAAAATTACGGATTATAAATGATAGATCACAAATTGCTGCGTGTCTCACGCAATCGCGACGACCTTGTTGAGTTTTAAATAAAGATTTATGTTCAACGAAAACGACGTAGTAAAAATACAATAAGCAAGATACGCGTAAAGTTATACAAGGATAAATTAATAATTTCTTTAATTGCAAAAATGTTAATATATTTTTTTCTTTTTTTTTTTAAATTGAAAATCATGGAATTGCATCACTTGAAAATAGAAAGCGTCTTTGTAATAAAAAGCAACGATATTTTTAATCAAATTTTGGTTTAATCGTTACAGTTCACATTCAGACGGATGCAAATAGCTTACTTCGTATAATTAGTTGAGCGAAGTGTCAACGAGGTTAACTTAAGCAAGAATTTCAATTCTGTCGAAATGCAAAATAGCCATGTAATTCTGCAACTGTAATTGCACAATATTATTCTCATGCTATGTTTAGAAAATGCTGCGTGTTGCGGAAACGGAATGAGCAGACATAACATTGTTAAACGAGAAATCGTGAGTTATTCCATATTCCAATATTACATTCCGATTTATAACCCACATCAATATATACATATATCGTATATTGAGGTATAAAATCATTCTAATTTTTCTATTGCAAACACGAAAAGCTCACGCGAATTTGTTGCAATCGGCAAGGGATTTCTGAGCTTGAGAGAAAATCAAGTAATTCTTGTATTGAACAGCGCGAATTCCAATAATATAAACTCGAGATTAATAAATCTAGCATGCAATATGCTCGACTACATACATGCGCGTATCTATGGCAATAAAGGTAATATCGGCATTTCAAACAAGTACGTAGTCTTCTCAAATCCTTCAATTCCCCGCGGCGAAGAAACACGATGCTTTCTTTCCCTCAATACATTGAGAATAAATTTTCTAATATAAAATTTAATCTTTCTTTTATGTCAGCGCGTCGAACGTACAAATCTAATGATATTTCACAAAATGAACGCGAAATATTGAAAGTGTCACTCGTTCAATTTAACACTTCAGATGTGCGATTTGAATTTAAAATAAACTCAGCAAAGGGAAAAAATTTTAGAAAAATCTTTCTTCGATGTCTGTAGTATGAAGATTTTCAATAATTGTCAAAAATAGCAATATAAAATATTGAAAGTATGAATAAGAATGCATACAATTTATGATATTGAATCATAAATTTAGAACAGATATAAAAAATTACATCAAAAATGGAAATTTTTAAAAATAACTCTTAAAACGCTTAAAATAGTTTTGATAATAAATAATGCATCTTTCTTATATAAATCTATTTTCTATAAAAAAATTTTTAATATGTTTACAATATAATAAAAATATCAAATTTATAATATTTATGTAAAATGTATCCATAAATATATGTAAAGCTCATTTAATCAATGTTATAGTATTAATGTCTAATAAATATTAATTTGTAATGAAATCTCTTTATTTTATCGAATTGTAATCTTCTGCTTTGTTCACATAATTTTTGCAATCATGCATAATGTTCAAAGGAATCTGAGAACGACGAAGCACATAAGCTGTGAAATATTCCTCGCAATCTTGCCACAAGACCGCGAGGAATATTCATAGGAGTCTACCTGAGCATGAATATTTGTGAAATATGAGCCCGGTAACTTTAATCGAAGTTGAAACACAATTTTAAATTTAAATTTTCATCGCGAGCAATAAGGTTTACGGGTAATTATACTACGGTGGCGTCTTTGAAGTATCAGTAAAGTAAATCTTTATCCAAAGAGTTAATTTAATAACATGTCAAACTCAAATAAGAAGGCCCATCATGATAACATTGAATCACCATATTTATCGCCGAAGTTTGATTTAATCTCGCATTCAAATTAGATTTGCTCGTACAACTTGTTCAAAACGTTCGATAAACTAAAGACGCAATAAAGTCATCGCAAGCTGTTATTCATGCACGTTTAAACTTCACGCTCGGCTCCGCTTAGAATACCAAGATCTCAATATATGATTGGTCTATCGGCAATAAATTCAACTAAAACTACCTTCAGAAATATAAATAGAAATTATGCTTGAAATGCTCGCGGAATAAATAAAATTGAATGGCGACTATGTAAATGAGCAGCTTAATGGCTTACTACTTTAGCTGGCACATGCAAAAGGAAGGGGACATAAACAAGAAAAAAACTTGGTAGAATTTCCGTCCGGTGGTTTCATTTCGACCGATAAGCTAAGTACGAGTGATACTTGAAAGTGATACAAAATCGTTCATTCGGGAACTATGAAGGCTCTCAGAGCGATGCACAGCGTTAACTTAATGAGTGTGATATCTACCAAGCTGAATGGCGGGACGGGTTCTCTTGACTGTGTGAATCACACAGACTCGAGTAAATACTCGGCAAATAGTTGCCGATCGTTCCCAATTTTCTCGTTCATCCTATCTAGAATCCTATCGGTTGCCTCGCTCGGAGCTATTCTCTTTGGATGCATAAGCAAACACGCGTGGTCCGAGCAAACAAATACACAAATTCATACGCGAATGTTAGAAACTTTGTACGAATTTGTTAATGTACGTTGACAAACAACTAGTAAATCCCCAATTTTTAATTCTTTAAAAAATATTTACTAATTAGATTACGGATTTTACTAATTATATTTTAAAATATGATATTTTATTGAGCTCTCTAGCAATAAAATTGAAAGGACATTTATATGTTATATCCACATGAATCATTTAAATGTGTAATGAAAACAATAAAATTGATTTGAAATTTTTATAATATTTGAATATTATCTGTGACAAATTATCTTTATTGTATTTCACTAATTTAAAACGTGATCAAAATTGATTTGATAACCCCTTTTAACGTTTATGAAAAAAGAATTAACGTTGCATTATATGTCACTCATATTTCATTACAAGCGTTTATTCATTGTAATAATGAGCCAAACGGTAATAATTTAATCTTATTTTTGTACCTGTGTAATTAGAACTAATTGAATTATTATATTATTATTATTATTATGCTGTAATATAAATGTATATATAACATATAGACTATACATATACATATATGTGTGTGTGTATATAATAGATTAAGTACACATATAAGTATACTGCTAGACATCGTAATGAACATTAAAAATAATAATTACTTAAGTATTATTTTACTAATAATCCTGACAAGAAATAACATTAGAGAAGTTAAAAACCTTTTGCCTTCCGGACGATGAACATATAATATAAGCACTTTAACACATTCGCACATTAATCCACAGTGACACATATACATATCCACACATTTAACACTCGCAACAAAACAACTATACACGTTTTCCAACTCAAGTTGTTTTGCATGTTGCACATCTGTGTTACAAAATATAAACACAATTATTCTAACAATTAGAGTTCAGAAATGTTTGTGAATTAAATGTGTCCCGTGCGATATGCGCAAAGTCGTTTAACTGAAAAGGAGAAGCTTTCCACAGGAATTCCGAACGTCTTTCAATTTTCACCTGACGGAGTTCACGACCTCGGTGGCAGCCTCTCCGAAGACAGTGCAATTACTATTGAATCGTCTGCCGCAGCATCTTTTCGCGAGCACAGGGACACGTGTGTACACATCCGCGCCAGCGAGAACTTGAGAACTCGAGAACACTTTACTCCGACGACCGCGCTCGAATTCGACCACCATCAAGTTCCCTCGGCTCTTTCCGATCCATATACTCTTTCGTGACACTCGGACGTATCTATTGGCACTCAAGCACTTCGAAAGTAGTCCCTTAGTCTAGTCTCTTCTCTTTTCCGCTCGACTCGGGCGCGACTCATTTCACTGATCCCAGAGCTACGCTTCAACCTTTGATGACATTAAGAGCAAGGGCATCGAAAAGGCACCATAAAGCTCCCTCCACTGATTCCGCACGGTGATAGTCCTCGTGCCAGAGACGTACGATCACGCGTGAGGGAATATTATAATTTAGTGTCAGTCATCGCTATAAAGTTCCCTCTTGAGTTACGTCATCTCGTGTCGTTTTCCCATGAGACGAAGAATGCGTATACATGTGATAAAAGTAACTATGTTACTTGTGTTATGCAGCACACGTATATATTATTATTAAATATATACTATATACATATATGTCACAGTTAAATACAATAAATAAATTAAGTGCTACCAATTAAATATAACTCTTGTACATTTGTTCATCTTCCGTATTTGGTCAAAATTAGAGACGATCCGTAGCGAACTTTATACAGTTTTAATGAAATAAGCAAAATGTTACAAAATCAATAATAAATTTTTAATATCTTCATTTTCCTTGTCAGAAAGTAAACGCAATATTTATTTTCTCAAAATAAAAAATTATAATCCGAAGAAACAACTCGATATCTCGTTTCTGTTTCTGTAAAATTATATCTATTTTCATAATGAATCATATTTTTATAATGTATCAAAAATACATGAAGAAAAAAGACATTTTAGTTGTGTCAGTTAGAAAAATAAGCACCAATGAGATCTCTCTCTTAGCTTCAATAGTAGCCATATGTTTGCTTTTGAGGTACAAACAATCAGCTCATTTTTATCTTGAAACCATCAGCTTCTTGAGTATCCAGTAATCACAAATTCTAGATATTGAATTCGTAGCGTTGGGATTCAAAAAATATAGCACATCATCACAGAGGTAGCAGAAATTCTCTTCTATCCATCTATCTAGTTATCAACTAGATCTCAAGATATTCCTTTCGTCATCCTCCGTGCGCAGGTCCATCTTCCTTGCTTCCGATATCATCATCGCGAAGACAGCTGGTCATTCCGGACGAACGTAATAAAGAATCACGGTATCCCGCAGAAGATCAAAGACACGTGGCGCTCACAAGAAACATTTCGTATCTCATATGGGGCCGTCCTCGCCCTCTTCTTCCCGCGATCTTTTTCAACGATCGGATTTTCTCTCGACTTTGCTTTCATCTCGCGCGCGAAGACCAAAGCAATCGCGGTTGTGTCTTCGAATTCCACGTCTTTGACACGTAGTGACGACAGCGTGAGAGCAAACGTTTCGAACTATCGCGCGACGCGAGATCAACCCCTGAGAAGGGGTTGCAGGACGGGGGATCGATCGTACGAATCGACACGAGGATACCGGCGGGCGATCTATCGCGCGAGAACGCAAGGCATGAGTGCGGAACGTTGTGGTGTGTACGCGGCACTGTCGTCTGTACCCTCAACTCTGTAGGTACTCCGCATCCGCACTCCGTTGCCGTGGCGGTCGGTTGTGTCGTGTGCCACTGTGTGAGACTTCGTGCACGTGCACCCACACAACCACGTGACACGTGGGCGTGTTGCGGCACGAGGGGGAACAGGCTGGGGAACTGGTAGGTACGGAGTCTGGGGAGAAGGATCGGAACGGGCATGTAGAGAGCGCGGAAGTAAGATAGAAGCAGAGGGATAGCGTCAAAGAGGAGACAGAGAGACAAAGACAGAAGGACGAGTAAAGGGGCGGGAGGGTGCGGAGGTTGTGCGAGGAGAAGAGATAGGCGGCATGTATACGTTTACGTGAGATAGAGAGAAACTGCGAGAGAGAATGTTATGTACTGGGCGACAGGAAACAAGAGCGAGCGATGAGAATGAGGATGCGGCATGGAAGACAGAAGGAGGTGGAAGGGGGGAAAGTGGTGAGCAGGGATGAAAGCAGGAATGGGCTAGATTATAGAAAAGGCGACCCCGACAAGTGGAATATCAGGCAATTTCGCGGATGCAAAGGAGGACGTTCCATCGTTGCCTTGAAATGTAGATTAACGATAACAATTAGATAGATTGGATATTGATTAACGTAAATTAGCTGTCTCCATCTCTTACTCCGTATAAATTGTGCATGTTCAAGGCGTTTGAACGAAAGACGATTCATTTATATCAATTCGATTTGATTTCTAACAAATAGGTGACCTAGTTTACTACGTAAGCTCGGAAGTTAGAACACTGCACTGTTGTTTCGAAGATGACTTAAGGAGCAGATATACTCAAGTAATAATGCAAATTACCTATTGTTGTTGCATCTTTACATCTTTACAAGCAAAAAATCTATGTAGAGTATATATCCGTATACTCTAAAGATTTACACAAATTAAATATATTATAATAATCAACAAATATACGAGAGAAAAATAGAAATGTTTCATATAATCAAAATAATATAATAATCCATTGTTCATGTGTTAATACTATAATTAGTATCGCGCACATAATCGCCGCGACAAAATCTACAATGTAAAATATGCACACATATGGCGCATTTGCGTCATTTTATGTTCTAGAACAGGGCTCGGCAAAATAATAAATTTGTGTGTGTGTTGTGTGTGTGTTGTGTATATCTGTGACGTTTAAATTTCAGTAGAAAATTGATTGTAGTCAACTGTATATACGATCTGTACATACAATACATACATATAAAGAACAACAAAGCGAGTTACAGAAACCAGAATGAGAGTAACGCCTACGTCGTAACCAACACATAAATCTGTATTCAAAGGTATAATACTAATCTCATAAATGCTGCTTTTGAGAACTATACTGTCATGTACGGAAATAACGTTATTTATATGTAAACAATAATAATAGGAATAATATATAAACACACATGTATGTAACAAAACAGTGTAAAATAATATTAATATAATTGTCAGTAACACATGAAGTTATGTTTACAATACTAGATAACTAGTAGTAAAGTAATTTAAAAATGTAATATCTTTCAATTTTTAACAAAAATATTTCTTGAAAAAGAAAAATATTCTTAACACAAAGAGATATTATATATATAAAATAATAGATATTACACATAAACTTGTAAATAAAACAATATAATTACAGCACGATTATTAAGCTGGTTTTTTTTCTTTCCATAATTATAAGAAAATAATACAAACGTATTATCATCATATATTGCTATTCATGCAATATAATATCCAATCTCTTCCTCCTAATAATTTCAACAACACTTTGTTTGCGTGCTTGTTTCTGCTTCTCTATGTTCCTAATTGCATCTTCTAACAATTTCGTAATGCATATAATACAGATATATGAGAATATATCGCCTTTTGTTATGAATTAATATTAATTAACGTTTTATTTAATTATCAGAGAAATAAAGAACGTATTAAAAACATATTATTAAATCATTTATTTAAATTAGATATATATATTTTAAATAGTTTTTTAATTGTTAATTTTTCCATTATCTTTTTTAATACAATTCAATATAAGACTGATTTAAATCAATAAACACAAAAATAAAGCATTTTCAATTAAAAAAAAATTTTTTAATACATATACACGACGAATTAAAATAAACATAATTAATTATTCAAAATACTCATATGTTCCACAATACATTATAAATATGAAAATACAGTTTATGCTAGAAAAACAAAATTAATGATAGAGGATGTAGACAAGAAGAGTCCTTTCTTCAACATTATGCAGTAATAAGGATTATGTTCCATAACTGAGAATTAACATCAAACCCTTGTCTTCCTCTTTACACATATTTTGCTTTGCCCTCCATCTACTTTACATAATAGCAGTAACTCTTCCGTACTACAATTTTATCATGAGAAAATATATGAGAGGACATATCTACATATATTCTTAATAAAATATTCAAATATTCTAATATACTAAAACAAAAAAGATAAAAATTATGAACCAAAAAGTACGCATATATATTAGAAAATTAGGACAACAGATGATATATTAGAATTAGACATAACAACTTCGGCGAACATTTCTATTAAAGGAATTGAGGCGCAAGCAGAAATCGTAAAGAAAACGATGTAGATACGAAGAGTCCGCGCGTAAATACGAATAAGCAGTGGTACGGAAAACGAGAGACAAAATAAATCGACCCTGAAGCGATGGCGCCTCGTGTACATAAGTCGACTACAAAATCGAAGAAAAAAGAGCGAATTCCTCCTGGCCATTCTCTCTGTCGTCCTTTCACGGTCTCTACCTTGGCCAGATATCTGCCTGATCCGCATAGATTTCCCTCGACTCCTATCAGATCACCCACCACAATTTTTCATGGCAGATGCTTTTTCGCATACGCGGATCTTACACGGTGGTCTACGTTGTGGTCCGTAGACGACCGATCGAATTACATAATCACATCAATCGATGGGAAATCAGGAGATCAGTGAAGCGTTGCATGATAGTTATGTAACGATATCCTCTTCCTCTTCCTTTCCTCTTTTTCCCTACTCTTCTTGTTGCTCTTCTTTTGTATATATACATATATGTGTGTTCTTTTATATACATACGTATAACTCGTAAGCAGACCAATTTTATATTTAAACTTTGAAATTTAAGAACTTCTTAATTGCTAAATAATTCCGCAGAGTTAACTTTACAAAAATAAAATAAACGATAAATATTTAAAATAGAAAAAAGGAGATCTGCTCTATGCTTTTTATGCAACACGTAAATAAATTGATCATATATTCAAATTTTGAAATTAAAAACTTCAAGTTCTTCAAGGTCTAATCCACAGAATTAAC
Organism: Acromyrmex echinatior; assembly: GCF_024713525.1. NCBI lineage: Eukaryota > Metazoa > Arthropoda > Insecta > Hymenoptera > Formicidae > Acromyrmex > Acromyrmex echinatior. The sequence continues at coordinate 6,325,736 of NC_141853.1, read as the reverse complement.
TTTATAGAATAAAATCAATTTAATTTTCTTTCGAGATATTAATTTTTTTCAATTATTGTATAGAAAAATAACATCCTTTACATATTGTGTAAAGAAAAAGGAGACTATCCTTTTTAACGTTTGATTACGCTCGAGTATTACAAGCATCAAGTCATAGTTAGGCACATCTTTTTTTTTTGAAGAAACATACGAAGAAAGACCAGCGCAAACGCAAGAGCTTGACGTAAGAAAGTTTTGCGACTGACCTTTAATTAAACAAATCAATACTCTTATATGCGATGGATATAAGTAGTAATACTCGAAATAGCTCACAGCAACAGTCTTATCGAAATAGCGCGCATATGGAAGGCCTGTTTCGAAGGAGGCGATAGATTCGTTGCTGTTCAATTAGAGTGTTATCGGAACAAGTGTTCATGCATGCCTCAATTAAAATGGATCAGTCAAACCTTAATAAGAGGTGAGTATAAATATGAGACACTTATATAAAAATAAAAATGCTTACATAAAAAAAGCTGAAATGTATCCCAATTATATGAAATACATTATACAAAGCATTATAACTTTTTCAGAATTAACTCAAACAAAAATCGAAATTTTCCTCGCTTCTTCTGTTTCTTTCTGGCAGATTAATTAAAAGACAAAAGTAAGATTACAGAAACAGCAACATTCTGAAAAGTAAATAATCGAAATTGCTAAATAATCATAATAATTTCGAGACCATAGAAATTTTAATGTTAAAATACAGAGTGCTTCTGCAACGATTTTCGTCTTGCCGCATCTCTCGCCGCCTTTTGCAGGCTTATGTATGCGTAATTGCAATTAGGAAGACCGCAACAAAAATGCAAATACACAGCGTAATAACAAGCGTAGATGCAAGTGTAGGATATAGTTTTCGCGAAAGCAGAATCAGTGAAGTGCTCTTCGTTGTACCTGACCCTTACTAAAAGGACAACGTCAGCGAGAGCAAAACTAGCGGCAAAAAAGTCCTCGGAGGTCGGAAAAGATTCCCCGGAATAATGACTTTGCTTCGCAGAGATTTTTTTTCGTACTGACTTCTATCTGATACTTTTTACAACATTGTCGGTTTTTTCTTTCTCTCTTTTCGTTTTCTCGTGAAACTTTGGATTATTATCGGTCATTGCACCTCTTTCAGATCGTAAATCTGAGAAAAAAAACTTTCTGACAAATACCTCAAAGAAATATTTGCTTAAATTTATCTTGCACAACATAATTTACTACACATCTTTATTTTTTTTATTTTTCTAGCTAGAAAATCATGATCGTTAAAGTCTTTAAATTTAAAATTCAAAAGATTTTTTGTTACGATTAATCTTCATGTGATGTCAAAATAAAGTGTAATGAAGCTTAAAGAGTTAATTCAATAATTCTCACGTGTTATTATATGCGCATTATAACAAGTGGAATTGTGTAACATACTGTGAAACGAAAGTAGTATATGAATAGTATACGTAAAATGCATTACGAGATAACCAGGAATATGTTAACCATGAAAAGTTTCGGTGCTCAGTCATTTACGAACTCTTGAAAGCAAAAGTTTCGGGGTTAAATTTATCCTCACAGTTATATTTCCCACTTCATTGTGTCTCGGCCGAAATTTTCACTGTTCAAGTTTAATGTGTGCATTTAATCAGAATTAGAATGTTTTATTGTTTTTAAATTAAAAATTAATATTATTCTCCTTTTTAGATATATGTATAGCAATTACAGTTTTGATTATGATGCTTGAAGAAAGATTTTTGATTCTCTATTCCGAATTCATTTGTATTCATAGAAAATAATCCGAAGCTTAAAAGCTCCAATGAATATAAGAAAAGACATTTAAATATAGAATCTGCAATCGTGATATTTATATCAATTTTCCCGAATGTAACTAGTTTAAGATTTCCTCGCGAATTGCCCGAAAAGAATAGGGTGCTTTCCATTTAGTGACATAAGCCGATATAAAGATCTATTTTCCTTGAAATTCCAGTGGATAACTAAGATAAAACAGACATTCGTGTGAATTTATATCACCAAATGGAAAGCACTCAAGAGATCTGTTTTTATAGCTGAACTAATATACACTTTAATATACACTTAATATACTTTTGGAACTTAATAGTTCTGTTTTTTTCCTGCATTTATTGTTAGACAATATTGAAACTCTCTTTCTCACTTTCGTCAAATATCAAATATGTACTTATCTCATTTAAATTCTAAAAGTACACTAGTTCAACCACAAAAAAACAGACGAAAGTGAAATAGATACATGTTTAATATTTGGCGAAAGCTAGAGAGAAAATTCTAGTACAAAGTCGATCAGGAATAAAAAACAGACCTACTATAGTCGCTGAAGAAGAAATTCAAAATCACATATTGAATGATTTGTCTGGCGTGTTGCGGAAAAAAATTACGTTCGAAAAAATGTGCTGAAATGTCAGTATTGATCTCAGACAAGGTCGACTTTACCGCGTAATTCGCGAAATACTTCGACGCCTCGGGTAATCTCGACAGCAGACTATACGTAAATCAGAACGCGCAAAGTTAGGTAACGTGGAATTTACTCGGAATAAAATCACGGTCGGAAATTTATCGTCAACGCGGAAAAGTTTGCGACGGCGTCGCCGTGGTTCGTTTCGTACGCCCACGTTGCGTCATGTCGCATCACGTCGAGCGAAAATATCGCTTCACGACGATTCGACGAGACGGGGATCACGAGGAACACGACCGCAACGTGTCCGTTTCCGTCGGGAACAAGTCTCGGATGCGAGCGTGGCGTAGTACAATGGCCAGTCGGTGGGTCGTAAGGCTCCCCGAAAACTTCGTAATATGCGACGCCGTGATGTACTGCGGATGTAACTCGAAACGCTGGCCGCGTCGTAAAAGATGAGCGACATTTACGAGGCTGCCGCGGATTCGACGCAATGGTAACTCTAAACGATCTAGAGATCTCCCCGATGCTCCGGGAAGATCCGGAGCTGGACCATGAACGCTCTCTGGAGTAGCGTGGTCACGAGGCAAAGTGAACTCGCTTGTATCTGCGACCTCGCCTTGCGAGTCTTACAGATCGAGGTGGAAACGTTAATCTTACGACGAACGGATGGACAACGTAACGATCGCCGCTAGAACGTCCTGCGAATTTGTACACTCGTGATCGATTTGTTACACGGGAATGGACGCGTGCAGCATTTAACGTGAATTTAAAGGATAATGATGTTTTCGACACTTCGAAAGTGCGGCGCGTCACGCAAACGATCGAATGAACGTTGCAGCATTAATATAATACTTACAGTTCGAAAGAATGACTACAATTTTTTAAAGCTCTGTGTGTGGATGTGTATGTGGCTACAGTTGTTTATATTAATATATTAATATATAAACTTTGCACTCTCTCTTTCCGAAATATAGTAGCTTGAAAATAATATATAAAATTCACTCTCTCCCAATTCTAATAATGATAAATGAATAAATGATTTAATCATGTTATCCTCAATTAAAAAGATACGATAGATGTATATAATACATATATTAATATTTATATTTTAAAATTTATATTTTAAACAAACATACAAAAGTTGTGTTTACAATATTCTGTTTGTATATTCTTATTCTCTTTGTATATTCTTATTGAATAACACATTTTTATAGTTTATTTATTTTTCATTTATTATTACTTTTATTGTAATCAACTTTTTGTATCGTAATGTAATTTTACATAAATCATTTTCAATAAAGTACTTGTATTAAAAAATTGAAATTTTTATCTATAATATAATACATTTTTTTCCATACATTTTTATTAAAGCCTAGAGAAATAAAGAATATTATTTTTTATTAAAATAATTCTTTTGATCCAAATGATAAATCGTCGCTGAATTTTATTACTTTAAAATGCCATCTAGAATAATCTGCAGTTTTTAAATAATTTTTTTATTATTCTGAAATGTCGATCGTATCTTCTTAATATGATTGCTATTATCAAATATTCCCTCGTTTGAGTTTCCTGTTTTCTCAAAAAAGATTTTATAAAGATCCATTATAGAATATCAATGCGTTGTATAACTTAAGTAAACACAATTATACGTAAGACGTGATGGAAATATTGCCGAGATCGTGGATTTTCAATGAGAAACAAAATAACTGTAAGCGATTTAGATTCCGCTAGAGCAATCCACGAGGGAGAGACTGTTACCAAAACGATAAGTTACGAAGTTGCCATTATCCAAAGTAAATATATGTTATACTGTAACAATAACAGCCACGAACTATGAGGATTCGGAAGACCATTTGAACAAATATTACCCACGTTTACGCAGCATCGATATTCTATTTTCCGAAGCTATCTCCGCTAATATTGCAACATTAACTTAATTTATATTAATTTTTTTACAAGAAATGAAATATATTGCAAATATAAAATTATAAATTAAATATTTTGTTATTTAGATAATTATAAATAATTTATTTAGACTGAGTTTTGTATACGTATTTATTTGATTACAAGCAACAATTTTGAAAAGTTTGCCATTGTATTCAACATCATTTTAAGTTTAATTTAACCTGCGAAAAATCATTAGAATAATTCTCCTTATTCTGCCTCTCTGTATGTATATTATGTATAAACATTAGTATTTATCTCTTTCAATGCAATAATAAATATTACATTCTAAGAATAATATATGCAATTTGCAATCATATAATTGAATATAAAAACGTTAATTGATTGAATGTGTCTAACTGCGCGATATTCAGGAACTTTTTGCAAGGAAAATCAATATTCTTTTTTAAAGAATTAAATGTATGATGAAATATGTGCGCGCATATAATTTATCCGATATTTTTATCGTTTTCAGAACAGTGAAGTAGCCGATAAAAGGTAAATGCAAATTTAATCTGAGAAAAATGCGCTAATCGGAACAAAGTATGCTATATTAAAATTTAATTTATACACTGAATCTCTTTATAAGCTTCTCTCTCAATTCATATTTTAGATGCACCATAGAAGAATGCCCGCTCGGCAAGAGAATTGTAAAGTGAATTCCCCAAGATAATGACAAACCTTTCTTATTATGTTATGTGACATAATTTGTGATTAAACGAAAACATTCTTTAAAAACAAGCAATTTTATTCAATTATATTCTTAAAAAAATATCATAATTGTTCAAAATTGTACAAAATATCATAATTGTACTTTCAATTTTATTAATTAAATAGTACTATTTTTGTAAATTTTTATCTTAATATGTTTGTTTCTTATTTTTAATGCGAGAAATATCCTTTCATTGAATATTAGATCAATGAAATTCAAATAGTTTATAAACATATTGACAAAAATATTTCGAATAATACCATTCGTATTATTATAATGTTCAATTACATATGGCAATATAAGCCACGATATTTCGAACAAATTAATAAAGCTGTATATAACTATAGGTTTACTTACATTACGTAGAGCAGATAATCAATATTGTTTGACTCACCTGAAACAACAAAATATTATATATTAATTACAATGTGTCACATCAATCAATTTATATTTATTTTTAATTTATAAATATAAATTATTAAATTATTTTATACAAAGTATAAAACAGTCGCAAGTATAAAACAATCACTTTATTAAAACATATGTCATTGTATATACGTCATAGAGTACGTCATCAAATCCGGACAAATTTCAATTTAAATTTTCCGCTATATTGTGTCTCCGTCAGAGGTTATTGTTGGCGTCTGAAAAAGCCTGATGCTTCTAGTAAACAGTCATATTCTCAAAATGCGATGTTAAAACCAAGCGCGGAATATAATCGAAGACCTGCGATCATCGAAGGCCTTCACGCTAGGCGCTCAACAATGGAAATAATTCGGTTCTTTGGATACCCGAGATCAATCGTTTATGACGTTGTGGCAAAATATACGGCTTTAGAAGTCCAACGAAGGTTCCAGCATGCCAGCGAGGAAGAGTCACTCGAAAGAAGGCACCGCGAAGACCCTCGCAATTGTTGAAAGGGCTCAAGCGCTGATTTCGGATGACTCAGGGCAATCATTGCGCGTTCTGATGGATGTACTGAAGCTGTGGATGGAAACTGTGGCGTCCGGAAGGCCATATGTTTTTCAGCAGGATGGTGCACCGGCTCATACGAGTCATTTGATTCAAAATTGGCTCTCAGACAACGTCGATATGTTTTGGTCCAAGAAATTCTGACTTCCCAACAGGCAATCCCTTGGACTACTACGTATGGAGCGTTGAAAGGGTCACAAACAAGTCTCGACATCCCAATGTGACGTCATTAAGGACCACTATTGAGGCAGCATTCGGCATGGACAGCGCTACATTACAGCGTGCATGCGAATGCTTCAGACCGAGAATAGAGGCCGTCATTCAAGCTAATGGAGGATATATCGAATAATTGTGCTCTACATTAGGCGTCCCCCAAGTGCCATGTAAAAGGATTTTTTGTAATATTTAATTTTTCATTAAAAACATTTTGTTTAAAGAATTGTTCGATTTGTTCAGATTTTGGTGACGCACTCTGTATGTATACAATATATATATATATATATATATATATATATATATATATATATATACACATATATATATATAAAGTTATCAAATATTAAAAGAAAATTTAAAAAATTTAATTGAGCGAAATCACTTTTAATTATAATTTCATAAAAAAATAGATTAATTTTTAAAGACAAGTCGTTATTATTAAATTAACTTAATTTTTCATTTGATATCGGAATAAAACGTACAATAATATTTTTTTGTCGTTCACTTTCTATAGTTAAAACTGTGAAATGTAAATTTCTTCCACAGATCTTTACTTCCTTCAATAATCTCGATATTCAATCTTTTTCAAATAATTATATAACAACAAAAAATATTTATTCGTATTTTTATGTTTATTATATAAAAAATAGACATTTTATAAAGATATTTTGAAATTTTATAAATCTTCAGAAATTTCTTTACGTATTATTATCTATATTTTTACTGCAATCGTGTATAATAATACAATTTGCATCGTAAAGTTATATGTAATAAAAATCTTTTTTTCCTTTCTTACTAAGTCCAAGAAATATTTCAAGAAAGATATAATTTTGCAAATTATTTTTGCTCTTATTATATTTAACAAGCTATCTACTAAAAACTTGATCAATTCAGCCATTTCCAAAATAAACACTCTTAAATTAAAGAACTTGCATATATAAAGATAATCAATCTACCTCGCTGTGGTATGTATTTGACACAGTTATGTCACTTGATAACACTCTTATCACATATCTACTAACAAATAAAGGATTATAATACTTTTTTGCATATTATTTATGCAAAGCTATAATCTTTATAGCTATCTATAAAAGACTAAAATGAATTAATATGTATTCACAAATATGAAAATACAGATGGCAATACTACTTATATAATTCTAAATATGTGTAGCTATATAACTGCAGTAAAAGTAAACAGTTATTTTCTCACTTATTCGATGTTCATTTTGTGTTCAGTGTGCGTCAATGCTGCGCAATGTTGCAAACTAAAAAAGAAAAGAAGGAAAAAAATCAATGCATTCACTGGACACCGAACAACGATGTCGCATTGTTAGCAATAACAGAACGAAAAGAAAAGATGAGAAGAGACTATCTCCACGAAGACTCAAATCGAATAATCGAAATCGCCTAAGGATCTTTTATTCTTTCCTTTCTTAATAGCGGAATACATGTTATGTGAAATGTTCCTCTTTTCTAACTCGCACCCGAAAATGTGTAACATATATCAATATTTCCTATTCACTATTGACATATAATCATCATGATAATACTCTCGAATACATTAGAATATAAGTGAACTATTGCCAGTATTAGTTAGCATTGTTCAATTTTGTTTTTCTATTTTCGATTTGATTGTTTAATCGACTATTAATTGTGCTTAGTAATTAATTATAATGATTAACTAATTAATTATTTTAATTATATAAATTTTCATTCGAGTTAAATATATTCTCTGTATTTGTCGATTAAATTAAGAATTCATAAATAGAATTGATGATGTAATATTCTTATTCTATACATATATGTATATAGATTTACATAAATCATATATAATCATTTATTAATTAAGTTCAGAATTAATTATTTATTAACAATTACAAATAAAATATTATCAATTTTTTTCTTTTTAATGTGTAAAATAATATCAATACATTTACTATATCTATATCATACTATGGATTCATTTTGTTAACCAGATAAAATTTCTATATACAATACAAAAAAAATAAAGAAACGCATAAATAGCTATTCTATGCAGAATCAAACTCTTTTTCTCTCTGTTTAAAATGAAATTGACTCCTTAATGATAGAAAAAACTTTTTCTTGTAGAAATATTTGGTAACATTTTATATCTTTTCTGCAACGTTTGATTTTTGCTACATAATGGTTTGTTGCATATAACTAATTGATAAAGCCAACTAAAATTAATTAAAATTTTTATCACATATTATAATGCATCGTTTATTGTTATCAAGAAACCGAGAAAAAGCGCACGATACATTTATAATTGAAATTCTAAAGGTGACACAAATTCTCAAAGAAGCTTTTATACGAGCTTTATTAAAGACCAGATGGATATCGCGTTGTATGCGTATGACAATACGAGCCTTCGTTTTTAACTCTCCTTGGTTTCTCTCTTTGACAACTCTGCGCGCGAATGTAACAAAGAATTATGGTTTCCTGTGACGAATAAGAATAAAGATTATGGTGAAAGAGGAAAGATGAGACTAGGTCAACGCGACAAAAAGCCTCTGATTAAAATCACGATAAGATGGCATAAATGCGCTTAACGCAAAACCAAGGAATGAATATAAACATGAATATTTTTAATAAAGCAATCGTCATGCGAGCTAAAATTGTCTCGTTGTCTTCTTTCAAGTGCAATAATTTTTTTACTCTTGCAATCTCAATGTGAAAATCAGTCGAATAAAAATAAAGAAAATAACATTTAAATTCATCAGTAATTATATTGACAACAAAATGTAAACCACAAAAATACGAGTACGTAATATAGCAAAAATAAATTTATTTGCTTTATATACTTTTTTAAAAAGAAGATATGAAATATAAAGGCAATTATAAACTCGATACGAATTCAAAAGAGAAAATTTTTCGCATTCCAATCCGTTTTTTTTTCTAATCCTTTACCATAATACTGATATTTTATGTGATTACAAAATTTTGTAATTTGTTAAATTAATAAAATCAAATTTGCTTTAACATTATTAATTTAACTTTAATATTTTTACATATGTATTAATTTGATATACTGATATTAAAATAATCGCTTCCGCTACTTCCTTATTTATTACAAATCATGTATTCAGAAAAATTTACACACAATATTTGACAAGTGTTTACAGAAATCTCTCGTTAATAATGAATTAAGAGATATTATTGAATAACTCTCATTTACTTCTTAATAAATTGAGCTTCTGTTCGTCACGTTACAGTTGTACGCAACACAAAGTTAATTAAAGGTAAAGCAACAATCTGTTTTATCCTGAAGAGAAATGAATGGCTGATCAAGTTTAATTAAACAGATTTAGTTCGACTAACAAGAAATATTCGTTCAAAAACACATAATAGGCTGCAATACAATTGGAAGTATCTGTAAATTCATACAATGAAATTCTATTTAGATTTAATTACAAGGAAAAGAATGGAGAAAATACATATGAGGATAGATGACATATAATAATGATAATGCATTGTGTACAAAATAACAAAATTGTTTCGTACAATACCTTCAAAACGAAAAAGACAATAATATGACAAAGTATGTTTATATGGATATTAACTTCGGTAAAAATTTTTATATAAATAGTTACGTATAATTATACAAATATATAAAATATATTCATACATAATTATATAAAATTATATATAATTATTATGGTATGAAAAAATTAAAAGTACTAATTAATCCAGTTTTATTTCTAAAATAAATATTATTAATTAGTATCACATTCTAGAATACAAATGACAAATTCATAATAAAAAAATTTGAGAATAAATTTCATGATATTTCCAAGCAACTTCTCAACCCAAACTATATTCACATTTAGCGTTGTTTAATTTTTATGATCGTACGAAAACTGATATTTCGTGATGATTCATGAATGTTAATGGATATATACTGTAATAGATTTGTTCAATAGATGCTGTGAAATGGAACATGTGTAGTTAAAATATACTTTTTCATAAATAAACACAAAGTTACAATTTTTACGAATGTTCACATATTTTCGGAATAGCATCTGAAATAGCTTTTCTGTGTTACTCGGTTGAAGAGAGAACTATTGTTATGTATTTATATGTAAATACATGATGAAGAATTTATTGTATAATTATACTATAATTACATATAATTATATATATATTATATATAATATAATTTTATATAATTATATATGATTCATAATACATAAACAAATTTTAGTTTAATTTTATCAAACTCTATTTAAGTTTAAATATTATTTACAACATGTTTCAGAAACTCAACCCGGTTAGATGACAAGCTGCGTAATACTTCTGCTGAGCAGCATTCTATTATCGAATTTTAGTTGAAACCCCAAACTTTATAAATCTTCAAAAGCCAAGAAACTAACGCGCAGCGACTGCAAAGAAAGCTCCTTAGCTGATTAACTTATCGCTCTTCCACTCCGAGAATTAATGAATAGTGAGAGAGCGGTAAGCCTAGTATTAAATTTTATGAGATATTAATTAAATTCAGACAGAAATTAAGATCGCGCAGAATTGTATTGTATGATGACAGATAGAAAAAAAGTTAAACTGATATTTTTGATTAATTATTATCGTTCTAAATTTGCTGCAATTCTTGTAACAAATAATACAATATAAGTCTAAATATACGCTTATATATTTAAGCTTGTATTATTCGTTACAAGAATTTAAGCAACATTGTTTTTAAAAAAAACAAAACTATCATAAAGAATATAAATAATTACACTCACTTAAACATATACGGCAGAAAGGAGTTTTAGGATTAAATTTACTGTCTCGTTCTCATGATATACGCAAAATTAATGAACACCGGTCGGGCTCTGTGTATGCATTGTATCCCGCGCGTTGATTGCGGCCTCTTAACTTCGCGCACATCGCACTGCGGAAAGTGTACTGCGGAAAACATCGGCATGCGCTTGAAGAAGGCGCAAGATGAGAGGATAGCCCGTGCGTGCTCATACCTACGTGCGCTGGGCACCATGTACCTAACTCACCATCCGCAAGAGGTTGATTACAATATATGAATATTCAGTAAGGTAGCCCCCTTTACTGCTCCTTTTTCGCCTTCTCGGGCTTTATGCTAGGGGAGAGCTCGGCCGTTGCTGAGCCACCAGCCACCCACCGGCGACCACCACTAGCAAAGTTCGGAAACCGCCTTAATTAATTCCCACGGAAGTGAAACCTTCGTTAACGCCGGTTTGCACTAATTAGAACGAATTAAAGAAAAACGGAAGTATTCTCGAATATCAATTGTTATTGTTGCTACCGGCTGTTTGTTTCAAGTATATTATCTACCGTGAATAAAAGCGAGCCATCGAACTTGGAGAATTCGCAAAAGATAGGTTTCATATACAAGAATAAACTTTCTCTAGAAATAAAAAGAAAATTGTGTTGAGAGGTATAACAATCGACTACAAGAAAAACGAATATTCTTACTTTATTATTGTTATTTCTCTTTTAATTAACGATTTAAATTTTTTTTCAAAAATCCAAATGATTTCTAATTTCTGATAATTTAACAGTTTACTCGGATTTGATTCGGATTAGTTTATTCAATTATTCGCACCGTCATATATATTCCAAATTCAGAAAGAGCAATACCGATGAGCGGAATTTCGAAATTCAATCAATGTTTGTAGCAGACTAACGCCTTTGAATGAAACGTGCGTGTGTATTCTCAGTTTAGTTAAACCACATCGGCCGATCGAAATCCGCACAATTCGGAAACGTTTTTACATCGTGAAATTTATATCGGAATTTCCGTAATTAACCTACTTTCAATTGCAGTACGATAATATCAACAAAATTATAATGGATAAAAATACATACCATTTTTATGCGTTACTATGCACGATATATAATAATCTGATAATAATAAAATCGCAATATACGATAAAATTTAATTGCAAGCGGAAAACCTATTCTCTGTAAAGCATTTCGATATTTTCGAATATTCCAACAAAATTAACCTATTTTATCAAACGATAGCTCTGTATCTCTCATCTGTGTAATGTTTTGTTTTGCTAGTTGGCGCATAAATGTACTGCGGATTGCATTTTATTGAATTTGTGTATCATCCTTTGTTTATCATTAGTAATACAACGTGGTAGCATCGTTTACAAATTTGAAAGACTTACCATTGAAAAACAGATTTTGCACTAAATATATATAATAAAAGAGATTATTTAGAAATGTAAAGGGAAAATGTGCAAATGCTTCTCACAAAAGAATTTCGTAAAGTGTCAAATTCTAATTTTAATAAAGCTTTGTATACTTATAACTTACTTAGGCTGTGTTCTGATATATAGGTACTACTAGTAATGAAAATAGCGATTTAAGAATAAAACTAAAATTGGTATAAACTTTTTGCATTTTCCATCATTTTCTAATAATGATTTATAGAAATATCAAATAAAAAAATATAAAACATTCAATATTACATAATAATTTTGAATAACAAAATATTTTGTATAAAGTTAATAATTTTAATTACTTCATTTACATTTCAATTACTTCATTATTACTTCATTTACGTATTTCCAAAGCAAAATTAATGGCATATATTTTTACCATTAGCGAATAACAAATAGAAAAATGATACCTTCGATATAGTTTTGACCTATTTATTAATAAACATTACAAAAGATTATCTATCTATATAATTTTTGAACATATATAAATGTCGATACCAAATAAAATTTAATAAAATAGATCGTTATACCGTAAAAAAAATTCAATAGAGTCAGTGATTTTCAATAACGGACTGTGCAATGCATCGGATGGTGGCTTCACTGGAATGCAATCAATCGCATCGATACCTTTTTCCTGCCAGTTAAAAGCGAAAACTGCGCGTTGATTTTATAGAAAACTAACGTATTCGTGCGCGTACAGCGAGCACAAGCTAACTCATCTAGTACTTATTAATCTTACAAATTTTGTTCGACATTTATGATAAATTTATTGCATTCTTCTATCCTAAGTGTTCCTATAAACACGATCAAGTAAATTTTGTTTGAAAAAATTAAACAACACCGAATAATATTTTACAAAACCTAAAACCTTAAACAAAAAAATAATAAAATGCGATTTTATCATCAATGTGTTTTTTTTTTGCCTTCTATTTATTTCCCACATTTATTTCGCACAGTTCAAAATTGTTTACGAATAAATTTTGAGAGAAAATGAGTATACGTATATCAACAAACGTATAACAACAATCTCATCAACTCGAAACGTGTACATTTCGCTGTGTATAATTGTAATATTTCGCGACATATCGCGCTACGGCATTTATCGACGACACGGCGATCTTGCAGAAGATAATGTGGGATAATCTCCGTATTAATTTCTCGCGTGAAACACGCGCCGTCGCGGTAAGAGTAAAATCGGATTTAATGAAACGAAATGGAATAGAATCACAGCGCGGTTAGTGATTTTCAATAACTAACTCCGAAATACCCGTGGCGCGAGCAACAGCTCGTCGAGGAATGCAATCAATCGGCCAGACATGAAACTTCGTTGGCTTTGGCTTCTGCTTTAGCACGGAACAGCGCAAGCACCGTCTGTGTAGCGTTAACGTGGTCCAGAACGCGCTCTCGGGGAATGCAAAATCTATGCAACAATCTATTCCCATTGCAGACCCGTTTCCAGCCTCGCTGTCTAATGCGCAGAGGAGAGGCCTGTACGGAAAACGCACGAACGGCTACCGATGCAAATGAGTGTGGTAGGTACAGATTGCCCAACTGACTTGCAAAGGGACTTAGTTCTATTCCTCTTTCGGGCATCAGTGTGATAGTCGATCGGAATCAGCGTATATATCCGATTGATTTGTCGATCGTAGTTGAGTCACGATCGCCATGTTACGGATTGCACGATTTTCCATTTTTGCCCGCAATTCCGCGGGCAATCAATTACCTATGTTTTCGGAAATACGCAGAAATATGAGTCGCGGGAAACTACATCGAATTGCTCGAATAGCAACAGAATGTAATTTATAACAAATTAATTTATCTATTACGTTTCGCTTTTCAGAGAATATTTCATCTCCCTCTGTATCGGATGTGCAAAAACGCAAATTCTCGAACTTCCAAAATTCCCGAATTTCAAATTTTTAATTTAAGTAAAGTTATTAAAATTGAATCTAAATGGATAAAAATGGTATTAACTATAAATATGAAAGAGAACGTCAATAATCGGTTAAAGTTAGATATTATAAATACAATATATATTCTTAATTTAAATTTAATTATCTCAGATGTGACTGCGACGAAACGTTCGGACATTAAACACAATCGATCTGAGACGCTAATAATATAAATATAAATTTGGTATTAATTAATTTCTAATAATAGACTCCATTTTAAAGAATTAATAGTTGACGTTATTAAACAAGCAAGATAAAATAATTTTTCGAGTAATAAATTTGTCAAATCTGCGTGATTAAATCTATATCCTACACAAAACACAGACTATTGCTTGCACACGAGTTTTATCTGCGGTGCAGTTTTTTCACGAAAAAATGTTATCATCCTCAATTGACGGCACGTTTGCAATCGTCGATCGATCCGCTACAATCCGATTATAGATGTATACATATCGTCGAGCATTCGGTGTACACGTTTGTTGTTAAGTTTATAAAATGGATCTTTTCCGCGAAAAGACGAGTGTCATCGGCGAAAGATAGATTAAAATTGAATTTTCAACCACGATATATATATTGCTGCCTATATAAGAACACGAAACTTTGGCCTAGTTGCGTAAAGAATGCTACCTCGACAAAAGTTAGAAAGGAAAGCCATTCTGAGTATTACATTATTCCCGTTAGCTCGTGCGGCTTTTAAAGTACGTGTATAAAAGACGAATCTATTTCAGAAATTATAAGAACCGAACGCTGCAAGAACCGCTGAATGCGTAGGTATCTGAATAATTTCATCTGACAAAACTTTTCGAGAGAAAGACTATCATTACTAAACTTTTCTCCTTATTAATCTAAACTTACGAGGGATAAGTAAACTGGTTTGGTACTTAATATTGATATTTTCACTTAATAGTTACAGAAAATTTTATATTCATATGCGGTAGTCAACTACATAATAAGATATGCTTCAAACATATTTTATAAAATTGTGATGAATTGTTTCATCTTTTTGTATATGCAGACAGAATATTTAATTTAAATTTAAATTTAAGATGTAACTTAAAATGCAAATCTCAAAGCTATACGTATAAATTCATAATATCAAATTATACTCAATTTGAATTATTTTAAATTATTTCTACAAGTCGTCACTGCTCTTATTCAATATATTGTTAATTTAACTAAAACAATAGAGTTAAGGAATTAAAAAAATGTGTTAAAGACTCAAAAATTCAGTTTGATATTTATAAGTGCACATGTTAATACGGATATTGTTTACTTTGAAATTAACCACCAAAATTAATTAATCAGAAATGGATTGATTTATATTTTTATTCATATGAAAGTTAAAAATAATAACATGTTATTAAACTTAATGGATTGGTTTATCACTGCTTTTTGATATCTAACAGCGTAGCAATAAATAAAATTAAGAATATTTGTAGAATATTTATCCGCGTTATTTATTTTATCTATGTATTTACTACGTTTTATGTCATATATCATAAATACAATACAGTATAATTTTAATCTGCTCAAAAAGAAATATTACTAAATCGATACGATAAATAAAACTATACAAAAGTGTCAGTAATAAAAGAGATAAAAATTATATTTTTTTCTTTATAAATAGATCCTTTAATTTCTTAATGAATATTTTCCCTCGCCAATATTAATAATATAAAATTGTTCCAAAACAGATAAAATTGTTCCGGAGAATTGTACCGAAATTTTATCATCATGGCGCTGCCGGCAAAATTGATGCGAGAAAGGGTAGTGAAATAGCAAAGGTGATGATAGAAGTTGTGATCCACAATATCGGAGGAACGAGAACCTGGAAAGAAATAAAATCCTTGCGTAAAAATCAAAATGGCAGACGTCTGGTCAACAGAGGATGGTCCAATCTTTCAAAGTAACGATACTCTTGAGAAAGACCAAGAAAAGCAGTGATTGAGGACCGAGAGACACATTTGCTTTTATGACTGACAACTATCACTTTAGTTAAAATATCGTCCGATAAAAGAAACTTTAAAAGAAGCGATAATGGTATTTTATGTGTCGCTCCTTAAATTTTATAAACAATATTCTAAAAAAAAAATAAATAAATAAATAACAGCTGATTAAAAAAAGAATTACAATCCCATTATTCCGCCTGCTTCGGCGCAATCGGTGCAACAAGAGGTGAGGAAACAAAGTTTAATCACGATTTCATTGTGTAATAGAAAATCAAACAAAGAATTGTCTTTGAAAATTCTTAAAAAATGCCTGCGACTATGAGTTTAAAAAATAATAAATATCATAATAATAAATACTATTATGAAAATAGAAGAAAGTCATATATAAATTATAAATAACTTAATAAAAACATGTTGTAATAGAAATAAAAATAAATTGTATGTTGCGAAAGAAAGAATGGAAGAAATTTAAGGCACAAAAGAACGAGAATTGAAAAAAGTTGGGAAAGATCGGTGGAAATGTGAAGTGCGAGAGTTGATGATATTGTAAGAAGAATGTGCGGGACCGGAAATAAAGCAGGCGCGTGTGGTTTCAAGAGGCGGCAAACGACCAACGGCGGATTTCTGTCCTTGAGATAACGATATACCCTCGGGAAACAGCAGGATAGAGGTAGACGAATTTTCTCCGAGAAGGTAGAAAAAGATAGAAGACAGAGACACGATCAGGAATAGGACGGCACGCTACAACTCGTTCTTTTTCGAACGAGAAGAAAACACGCTCGATAGATTGAATATCCTGTTCGAAAAGCTAAATGAGTACGGACGTCGTGGCGTCTGCTTGAGCCATAAACTACCTTGGTCGGTCTGGCTAGAATACCGCTACAGTATCGCGTATCTAGGAAATCGAGTTACAAATGTCTACAAGTCCGTCGATGCTAATGTCTTTTTCTCCTAAGATCGCTGACTCGTGCTAAAAGTTTAACAAACTGAACCACAATTTACTCAAACAATCAAATCAGCTTCGGATATTGCTAACAAATAATTGTTATTGAATTAGATCAAAATAAAATTGAGGAGGAAATATGTTGATAATTAAAAAATATATATAATTCTTAAGTTTGTAACAGAAGTAATAAAGCATCTATTTTTAATAAAGGTATAAAGATAAACAAATATTATACATGCACAATTTTTATTAGAATTTCGTTAAAATTCACATTTTATGTTAAAAGTTTCAAAACTTTTATAAAATTAATTATGAATCTTTAAATTAAAATAAAGAATCAAGACTACATTTAATTTTCTTTCATGTCAGGAAATTTTCAAGAAAAGATAAAACGTTATTGAATTAAACTGCTCAAATGAAAAAGCAATGTTATTCACGTATACGTATTCTTGCTAAGATCATATATTGTTTTGCCGAGAGAGAAAGAAAGCAAAAAAAGAAAACGAGTCTCTTGCCATTCCTTTGTATATATTAGGCATTAGTAGCACTTAACTCCTAAACTGCACATGATATAAGTATCATAAGTATAATAACTATGGCAATAAAGATGTTTACTGCAGCGAACTATTTCGCATCAGACTTGAAGTGAAAATATGAACGGGGACGCCTCAAGTTATATCTCAGGAATACGATAATAGTTTAGAGGATCGTGCCAATGGATTTAAAATTTCAAAATCGTTTATGACATCTACCATCGACGTCATTCCCAAAAACCCTTTTCTAATTAACCCGTCCAATCCGAGTGGAATGCTCGCTTTCCTCTCAGTGAAATGTTTATGCACTCGCCATATGGTGCGGTCGGCAACCAAATCTAAATTGCAAATTCGCCATTGGAAAAACATCATCATACTCGACTCTCTGTATTTGGATATACCTACGTCTCTGGAGAGTGATACATATAACGTGTCTCTCTAAATATAAGTGCCTAAGTATCTTCTAATTGAAAGGCAAAGTTTTGCTTGATTATTAAGTTTTTCAGAGAGAAGGAAATATTCTTCTATTATTTAATTCTCAATTACTGCAGAAATATTTTTGTTTATATTGTAAAATGACATATAAACTATCGTAAGGAATTTACATTTGAACACAAACATGATAATGAGTTTAATATGCATTCTAACGAGATTTGTCATTAGGCACAATCAATGTACATTAATTATAATCACGAAAGCGCCGCAATTTAATCAATCAATTATGCAACTCCGTAACTGAGAACCAACAGGAAGATAGAGTGGTATTATAGAGACGTGCTTTGGAAACTTGTTAATGAGCTTGCGAGACACCTTTGTCGATTAAGATACTTTGAAGTTTCCTACATAGCCCTTTCAAGTCATTACGGTATTAACGGATAAATATTTTTAATCTGTAGTGTTGAAACCAGAACTGATTGTACTAATCAAGCATTCTATAGGATACGAATATTCTCTATAAAGCGTCTAATTATACGTTGAGCATGTGGTCCATTATTTGTTCCTAATAAACGACCAAATTATCACCTCACTAAAATTGTCGTCACGTAGACTGATCTATCAATTTAATACTATTAGATCAATTAAACGTTGATCGACAGTCAGGCAATTTGTCCGTGATGTCGTGGACACTTAACGAGATAATGCTGACGTAACAACGAGAAGTTGGTAAACATTAAACGCTCGTAAAACGTAATCCTCCATTGGACGCTGCACGTTCATCCAAATGACAATACGATCCGCTAATTCTCACCGCGGTGTTTTATGCGAACAGTTCAACATTTTATACGCTGTTGTTTCACTACACACGGCTGCTTTGCAGCAACGGTTTTCAAATCGGGTCAGACTTTTTTACAGTTGATAGCCTATATAATATCAAAATCGCACAAAAGTCACATTCGCGTATTTTACTTGTACAAAATACCATATTAAATGGACATTCGTTGTACTATGATCGTGATAAAAATATATTTAATTTGAATTAAGTAGACATTTGAATTAGGTAGACATATAAATATCTATAATAATAGTTACAAATCATAAAACTACATAATAGCACAACTAAAAAAAAACAAAGTTTTAAAAAAAGTTTTAATATTTTAAATCATTAACTTCTAATACATGCGATGATTTTTCTGATCCTTTACTACACAAAATGTTGTTTGGATTTGATTTTTATCACTTTTACAAGTATACAAGAATTATTAAGTGATTCTTATATATACCTTTTTCACATATACCTCTTTAGAAAATATTGTTAATCATATATTAAAAAAACGAAAGACTAGAGACTATTATTCAGCCAAATGCTTTTGATATTCCAATTAAGAAAAATATATAAAAGATACGAATAGCTCAATCGTATATAATACTAAGAATTAATTTTAAAATACAATTTTCAAGTAATAATTGTAAAAAAATAAAAATGTTTTTTCTTTTTTTCTTTATGCTTCTGTTTTTTCTTTAATTAAAATATTAATTTTTGAATTGAATCATTGTTGTAATAAATAAACAAAATGTCAACAGTTCCATATTTTTTAGATTAATATATAAGATATTAGTTTCTGAAACTTCAGATCAAATAAATGAGCGCAAACAATTTGTTTTGATGAATGCGAACGGTATCGTGAATATTCACTGATTGAGAGAAGAGATTATAAATTACTTTTAACACCATGTTACGCACTCTTTGTAAAACAATCCACAACGTTATATGTGCTGAAATAATTATTATATGTATCTCAGCTCCTTTAAAAAAAGCTCGGCTCGAAAATCGCCTCAAAGATCAATTCGATTCGATAATCTGGATGCATCTTTACACTTGCACTCGCAAAGCTTATTAGTGCAACATTTTGCCACTCCCACACGCACAATATGAACAAATAACGTAGTATAATTTTCCGTTATTCAAATAGTTTGAATCGTATATCCGTTGCCGCGCGCTCTCAATCCGTTAAATAATAATAAATTACATTTAAATTCAACGCGCAAAGAATTTAAAGTCCGATGCGAGATAACCTCTTAAAGAAAACTCTCTTTCTAACAATAAAAATAATATTTTAAAGAAATAATCATCCATAAATATTGCAATAAAGCGATATTTTATAAGTCTCATTGTCTCTATCGCTTCGATTTGTTGCAGCATGATATTTGAATAATACGCATAAAATATGTGCATCAATAAATAGTCGCTATTAACAGAAAATTAATTAATTGATAATCAATAATTCTTCAAAAAAAATTATCGCGTTTCAAGAGATAATACGACAGTACACGGAATGCGGCTCGTGCTGATACCTGCCCACTCGAATGACTGCGTACGAATGATAACGCGGCGATCTTATGTAAACAATAGCACGCAGTACGCCACAACAACAAATACCAATGCCGCGTGTCAGCTCCGAATTGTTCCCGGAAATGCCTAACGCTTTGTAACGTAAATTTACGCCGAATATTCTGTTCCACATAAATTTTAATACAATTATTACTAAACGGTGAATATACATGGGTATCACGGCTTTTTATTGAATTGTTTACAGCTTATTTGTGTGTTATTCTGTTTTCTCTCAAAAACAAAAACGAATTACATAATTGAAATAGGCGTATTTACATGATTTTATGTTCTAAAAATTTTCCACAAAATTACATTATACAGCAAAAAAATAAGAACATATAACGAAAGAATATATGTCAACCTAATTTCAAATGACAAGTAAAAATATTATACAAAATATAATAGATCATTTGATTTTATCTATTTTTTAATTTATTCGTTTAGACTATTTAATTATGTGCTATAATCGCATTTGTAAAAGAGCAGTAAAAATACTAAACTCTTTATTCTAACAGCTGTCTCAATTATTAAAAAAGATTAACTTGATACGACAGTTGTTAGATATATGCATATACCGCGTTAAATTGTTTGCCAGCGTTTCGTGGCAAAAGCTAACGCATACTCCGAGAGGATAAAAGTAACCAACAAGAGATGGTTCACGTACTACAACATTAAAGTACGCTACAGTACTCCACCACCGTATAGCAACAGAAAATAGTCCGGAATAAAAATAAGCGTAGAATGTCACTCTAAAGTTACAATGGGCTGCGGAGGGTTAAAACGTAAAAAAATAGACTAGCAAAATAAAATATAGTCTGTCGGAGTTACAGTGGAGGAAGAATAAAGTATGAAAACACTCATTCGTCATGTTATAAAACTGACAAAAATTAATCTTTATGTTTTTTAATTTCGTTCTAACTATTGTGATCATTAAAACATGATACAGAGACCAAATTATAATCTAGAAATCAAATTATATTATCTAAAGGCTTTTTGAATTTCTTTAATTATAATCTCTAAAGTATGCCATAAAATATTGTAATAACTATGATTCTTCTTCTCCTCACATTAAAAGATCAAACTCATGACGCAAAATAAATCTCGACAATAAGAAATGTTCCTTACTGGTTTTGTGAAAGAGAAGTACAATGTCGTTTTAAAGTTGCAGTAAACTACAAAAAGTTGAAGCATGAAGAAACACTCGACGCCGTACAAAACTTCAAGATACAATGGAATCAAGATACTCTTAGTTTAGCGAGTTGCACTTCCATCGAAGTTCCTGTGAAATACGAAATGCAGCCTGTATATGTATATACACTACGATTATGTCAAAAGCGAAATGGTTCGAAGTTATAATAAGGCGTTTTACTAAAGAACGATGTAAAGGTATCTAAAAGCGGTGAAAGGTAACTTTTAATGTAAAATAAAAGTTCAAGTATCAGTATAAAAAAAAGTATGATCGATCGGCTACTTTTAACAGCATCGATAACGTACGGATGAAGGGAAAAGCCCCTTCGTTCAATGAACAGGTCTCATACATGACTACAAAAGAGAGAACGTACATATATATTTCTTATAATCTTTCTTTACAATAATTGCATATAAACTAACTAAAAAAACGTTCCTTTTATTATTAAGAATCTTTTACGTAAATAAAAATAAGATTTAATTAGAGAGGTTATACAGTATTGTATAAGATATAGTCATATATTTTGTAATATAATCACACATATCTAAAAACGAACGAATTGTATACATTATTAAAAACTTTACAAAAAGCAAGTTACTTTCCAGAACGCATAGAGACAATTTTTGTAGATTTTCTCTGTATAATACAAACACTCGCGTGATCGTACAATAGTAAACTGACACCAGCAATTTTGCAGATTCTGACGCCTCCGTTTTGTTGCATTTTAAAATATTGTTGTGATAAATCGCCCCATATGGTGAATCTCGGCGCGATTGTATTATAAAATGCGAGTAAATTAATTTCGATTCCGCTGGGGAAGGTGCTCGACGAAACGTGAGATCGAACAATCGGCATATATATATATATATATGCCATCGCGTCCTCGTTACCAGAAGTACAAGATATGGTATGCGCACTCAAACTTGTACGCATTGGCATTAATTATTTCTGTATGGATATTGAAATAAGGATTTATAGCTAAGGGAGCTCTCTGCCTCGTATCGTTCTTCGATTCGTGAAATCCCCGTTCTGCGGTATGTCTGATCATTATATAGAACATGCCAGAGAATTCTGATTTTAATTCGATTGTCGTATACGGTCTGCAACGAGAGCGCATTGAAATTAGAATTTAATATACGGTCTTGTCTTCGGACGATTTGTAATAAAGAAGTAATAGAATAGGTCAAAGAGTATTATATCTCTCAATCATTTTAATGTGCGATTTTTTATCTACTATAAAAAGGTAAAGGAATATCGTTTGTACAAAATGTACTTCAGAAGTCAGTATTTCGAAATGTTATAAGTTAAATACACGTATTTAGAATACATTAAACATACAATTAGAAAAAAATTTCACGAAATAGAATAAATCTGGAATTACACCGCGCGTGACACGAATCGAATATCGAACGGATAGAGAAAATCTTTAATATTATTGTTCGAGAACGTCGAACATAGATCTACAATCGTAGAACATAGTGACGCGGAAATTCTGTCGTTTAAAAATGTTTATGCCCTTATTCTCTTCAAGGCTCTAATTTCTACTGCGTTGCGAAATGATATTAAGGCATCGTTTGATATAGAGCGCCGTTCATGTTGCAAGCGGCTAATTAACTTTACTACTTTCATGAGCTCTTGACGTTTGAAATCTACGCAAAAAAGACTGTTAAGATTCGGTACGACCTGTGAATTATAGACATCTTGCGCGAATGAATTTGGAATCTTAATAAAAAAAACTTTCTTATCAATTTTCTTAAAATCTAAATAAATATATTAATATTTCACCTCGCAGTTCATCTAAAATTTGATTTATATAATACACACAAAATACTGCTTGTTAATTATTTCGAATTATTGATGATTTTAATTTCTTTTTGAAAGAAAATATAGTATTTAAGAAAAATAGTATATTATACATTTGTTAGAACTACAAGAAGCTATCTTTTTCATAAGTATAATCTTTCACAATCCAATTATAAGTTCGTCAAATCAAATAAATCATGTAAAATGTTGAAGCAAATAAGAAAGTATATAAGTGAATCAGATAATTGCAAAGCTTGTTGCACTATCATAAAATAAACGAGAACATACCAGCAGGCAATTAGAGAGCTAGCTAATTTATTGTACACACACACAACGACGATTTTCATTTGTAACTTTCAAGTACAGTCACGATTTATCGTATATTCTCGTTTGGTATCTAAGCTGCAAGAAAGTAAATTTCTCATTTAACGAAAGAATGCGTTGAAAGCACGGTGATTTGGCATTTTCTTCGAACCAATAATGGTAGCAGAGCATTCTTTGCAACGTTCGCCCGGCGGCCGGTTGTTATCCACTCGAAGATTTCTACCGTTTCTGCTCTCGATTTATCTGGCTAATTTTGTAAATTAATGGATCCCACTGTTCTAGAACCGACAAATTACATTGTTTAGATGCCCTTTCGTCAAGCTGTCAACGTCTGTTCTTTTTTCCTCGAGAATCAGTTTCACAATATTTAATTCCTTGACAATTTTCTGTCTACTATTCTCTTAACTTTCAACACATTACGCGAATCTGTGCATAGTGTGCATAAGGAATATGTTTGCCTATCTTTATTAGCATTAAAAT
This sequence comes from Acromyrmex echinatior, assembly GCF_024713525.1. NCBI lineage: Eukaryota > Metazoa > Arthropoda > Insecta > Hymenoptera > Formicidae > Acromyrmex > Acromyrmex echinatior. The sequence goes on along the minus strand of NC_141853.1, from coordinate 6,301,232 downwards.
AAATATGATAAATCTATAATTTTTGCTAATCTTAAAATATATTAAAATATATCAAAAATCGATCGATTTTTCTTTTTGATAATCATATTAATTTCAGAAAAAATTTCATGTTGAATTGTATATATCTTTTAAGTAATATTTTTTAAATAAAGATAAAAGATGTAATATAAGTTTAAAAATTCAATTAATAATGCGTAAGAATATTTAAGCATTTATTACTTTTATGAAGATTAACGTAGAAATTAAAGTAATGATAGGAATTTAAAGACAATACTGTACTTCGCTGACAGTTGCAATTTTCTTGAAGATAAAAGTGACAATTTTTGTGCCATTTCATGAAAATTGCCGGGGCAAATTGTTACTTTTTCTCTGTAATATTCTTCGTGAAGTAAATTACTTTATCGAGTAAAGTAACACGAGTACGACTTATTGTTGCTATTATGAGAAAATTATTTCAAGTGGAAGTTAGAAGAAATTTTATTGATCCAATTAATGTTGATAATTATTAACATGTTCTTAAACGCAACAATGTTATATAATATATAATGGTCCTTTTCAGTTCTTTTATACAAGTTGTCACTTTAAAATTCATGTTTAAAATTTATAATTTCAAAAATAAAAATGTTAATACAAACTATTAATTTTTCAGCATAGATATTAGGTGTTGGAATTAATTCGTAGCGTTTTTTAATGAAAGAATGTTATTTATTTCACATGAGCATTAAAAAATACATTAATGAAAGTACTTCCCATCACTTGTAAAACGCTACGAATTAATTCCAACACCTAATATATTAATGTTTCTCTTCTTGAAGATGAAAAGAAATATATAAATTGTCTTTAAACAGAAAAACATAAAAAAAGATTTCTACCCTTCACCGCTGTCGTTTTAAATTAATTTTTCTGTTGAAATGGTTTTTTTTTCTACATAAACATTCTTTTTACAACTCTATCCTTCGTAAGTGTGCTCGTCGTAATATTTTACCGATGGCATTTAAGTTTCTCACGCGGAAAACAGATAGATGGAATAGAAAATGCATTGTCTTAAAGTGGCAAGGCGGTCGAGGGGACAGGGTTGCATCCAAGGACTGCACGGAAAAAGCGAACGAAAGAGTTGTAGGGATGAGATATCTTGTCCTCGTGTTCGAGTACCATCGACCTCGCGCGTCTTTGTAAAAGGTGATAGGACACGTCAGATCGACCGCATCCAATAATCAGAGATATCGATGTAACATACATATATGACATTATCTATATAGATATAAGGACTTGTTACTTAAAGATATAAGATAATATTGTTAACAAACGTAGAATTTATATAAAGATAAAAATATGAAAAAATTTTCATACTGTTTCAAAATATACAATTAATTATATTTCTAATTGTTTGGAGAATTGAATGAACAGTATATTTAATTTTCGATAAGTATATAAAATTTGAAATTAAACGTTATGTTAAGTAAATATAATATGTTAAGTAAATACAACCTTGATAAATAGCTAAAAATATAAAAATAGTATAAAAATAACAAAATTATATTCTTTATATTAATGATTGTAGATATAAAGGTGATAAAATCAATTAAGAATGTTTCCCGATATTTGAACACTTTTGTTACGTTTTTCTCTTATAGCACCTCGTTACTTAAGATATCAAATAGCCTGGCTATTTAGTTGATTATAGAACATTATTTTAAGACTCACCGAGATAGCAGCGATACTTGTGAGAGAATCAATTACATACCTGTAACAAAAAAAGATATATTAGTATGAAGAAACAATTACATTATGTTTGATGACATAAAAGAGCAAACAAATGCAATCATTTATAATATTGAATCAGGAAAATATCAATAATTATTAGGATCTATAATTGAACATAATAATTTATTCTAGCCTTTATTCACACTGTTTGTCAATTAGTACAAATGTCACAAAAGTAACCCGAATTGCATCCATTGCATTATAATTTAATGATCATTATAGTAATTATGAGAGCAATAAAAGAAACATATAGATTCGATCGAGGCAAAAAAATCAACCATATACATATCGATGCCATAGAAATGAATTTTTAAATAGAAGCTTATGATTGCATTTATATTCGATTTAAATGTCTTTTGTTTTTAATATCTAATATATAATCACATCTAATATATAATTTAATAAGTTCAAGAATTTGTAAAACTGTTAAAGTGTTATCGGCTAATTTGGATGTGTTGACTATGTTAACATTATTTAGAGGCATTATTAGAATATTGCGGCTTTAAGATATTTTATAAAATTAGATATATTATAGACTAGAGTTCTATTTCACAGAATATGAGAATATATGGTACAAAATATAATTTTACACAACATGAGAATAGCGATGTATTATGTGCGCTTGTTACGATGTATGTATATGAATCACGACAAGCATCTCCCATATATCGGTCTACAAGTAGATCTTGAAATATGCAACAGACCATCATAGTCATATACCATTTCCAAGCTCAAATCTTGCGACTCCCCTTCCGTCGCTCTCTTGCGCATTCATGTTGCACGTACAATAGTCAAAAAAAGTAGACTACCATCCGAAAGATGACGGTGCATTAAAATGTCCCCAATATCGTCCTGGTAATATGCGAGAAGCATTTGCTCACAAACGAGAACATGTTGGACTTCGCGTTACTGCGTATCATACCATTTGTAAAATTTAAAATAAAAGTATTTTTTAGCCAAAGTTATATTCTAAGTTCTTCTTGTCAAATAATAAATTTTTTATAACTTCAATACAAATAAAATTTAATACAAAAAGAAACCTTAAGACGTTTAATAGCTTTTTAGTTTTATTTTCTGTTATTTCCATAAATTTACGGATTGTTAAAAATTATTACAAAATTAAATAAAAGTCATTCCATCTGCCAATTTTGGTACAATTGGTGATGAATATAATATAAATCTATGTCACAAAATATGATAAGAGGAAGAAGATGAATAATGAAGCACTATTATCGATCTACACTGAGAAAGAATCCAAACAATAAATCGTTTAATAACAAAAATACTCACACGCGCGCGTGTTCTCATTTTTATTTCATGCACATATTTAAAATATAAAAAGAAACCTTAAGACGTTTAATAGCTTTTCATGCACATATTTAAAATACAAAAAGAAACCTTAAGACGTTTAATAGCTTTTTAGTTTTATTTTCAATTATTTCCATAAATTTACGGATTGTTAAAAATTACTACAAAATTAAATAAAAGTCATTCCATCTGCCAATTTGGCACAATTGGTGATGAATACAATATAAATCTATGTCAGAATATGATAAGAGGAAGAAGATGAATAATGAAGCATTATTATCGATTTACACTGAGAAAGAATCCAAACAATAAATCGTTTAATAACAAAAATACTTATACGCGCGTGTGTTCTCATTTTTATTCCATGCACATATTTAAAATAAAATAATAAAAATGATAATCAAACAGAGCAAATGTTACATATTTTCGAACATGCCTATATACATGTCTATTCATATATTCATAAATTTTATACGAAGTCGCTTATCTTAATCGCGACGGGATTGGCAGATACGAAGATCTTGCGTAATTTCTCGCAGCGAGAAGAGATATAAAGTAACACAGTGAACTCGATCTGAGTGCATTTCGTTAACAAGCAGATGCTAAAATTACACTAAATGATCGTTAATCTGATTATTCGGTTTACTTTGAGATGCATGCAGAACCACATTTGGAGCGGGGAATGATATCCGTATAGTAATGCAATAAAAATGTTCATCTCTTTCAGGTTATGACTAATCCAAGAAAAAACCAATTCGTTAATAAGACCGGGCGCATTTACAAGAATACTGTCTTTGACTTGGCAAAAGTGACCGGAATGTTACAGCGGAAGTTTAATACGGGAATCGTTTAATAGTACCAAAAAGAAAGAGGAAACAAAGTGCTTTTCGCCGTTTAGCGATTTGCTTTTAATAACGATACGAGTAACGTTTAAGGTGAGAAAATTGCCACGTATACGTTTAAAATAAAATAATAAAAAATGATGATTCAAGCAGAGCATATATTGATTCACGCTAATTTTCTTTCATCCTTAATAAAAAAAAAATTGGAATACTCTAAATTTCTTGGAGTAAAATCTTAGAATTAAAATACTGCTACTATTGAAAAAGAGTACAAATTTGTAAAAGAGTACTTTTGAATAACAATGATTGGCAGATTTTCACTCTTTTGGAGTAAGATATCATTTTAAGAAATGTAAAGAATACATAAATATAAAACATGTGGAAAGAATAAAACAAGCAAAAAATAAGAAGGTCGATAAGATGTGAATATACTAAACAAACATATTTAAATAAATTAATTTTCGTGATTAAGATGAATAAAATATTATTAAAATACCTATCGTACAATTAAATAAATACAGAAATCATTTGTTTCAAATCTCGAAATAACGCATAAATATGAAAGCAGACGTGGCAGATGCTTTCAAAAAAAAGTATGTCAAATATCACAACGTAACTGACACGGACGACGCGACGCTCGACATTCGCATGTAGCCGGTAGCGACGTAATATGCCTGTTACGTGCATTCTTTCATTTCATCATTTCGGTCACTCCCCACGTTCGCGAATACAAATTTTCTATGCTAAATCCAATGCAACCAAGTTGCATCTCCGATAAATCATACTACTGAATGAAATCCCAAATTTTACAAATTGCATATCCAAAATTCCATATAGATATACACGTTTCCGACACATGTACGATATTCTCTTATTTCTTGCAGTGTTGAATATGTTTTCCGACGCAAGCTGACATTTATCGTGTAAAATATGTACATATACCGTTCCGTTTCAATTTCGCGCTTGCTTTTATTGTTTGAGATGTGTGTAAAATAATTTATTTCTAAACTTAATAAACCTAAATAAAATTTGACAATGAATCAAACCACAAAGGAATATAAATAATTTTATCGTCAAATCACTGACAATCTTACTAACAACAATAAAATTCAACATTTACAATACTTCCCTTGTATCTTTTCTCATTTTACAAAACATAAACGTCTATAGTTTTCATTTAATTATACAACAAGAGAGCGAAACAATTGCGAAAAGAATAGCGAACACAGAATACAGGAGCACGCACAGAGTAAAGAATTGTATCGTGCATCGAAGATATTAATATATATTTCGTACGCGGTGGGCTTTGCCGAGGAATTCATTTCCCCGCAGGAAGATACGGAACCAGCGGGAAAAGATCTGGAAGATCAGAGGCTTCTCCTGCGGAAGATATTTGATGGTGCGGGGCGGGTTGGAGCGCACAGCGCGCGACGACAGGAGTGAAATGAGAAAAACTGAGGCATAAAATTGCATTTGCTTACTTCGCGCCGCCACCTGCTAGTGCCTCTGCGGCCATCGCTGCATCTCGCCGTCGCAGCCGCATGCTGCGGTGCAGTCACTGTTTGCTCGTTTAAAAGGCCAGTACGCCGCGCTTTAATCAAGTTCGCCCGCGCGGGAAAATATTACCGGACGGCGTTTCAATCCGAAAGGCGATGAATGCCTGCTGCAGCAGCCAGCCGGCCGCCGCGCCGCAGTTCATTGTGCATTCGCACCGTGTATATCACTCGGGAACATGCGTACAGTTCCTACCAGCTAGATAGAAAAAGATAGAAGAGCAAATCGGGAAACACACATTGTTCACATTAACAGCGTGCGTACTTTCGAAACGTTTATCGGAGTAATTATAAAATATGTTGCCTCCGATTGGCGGGAGAAGTATTAAATGTCGACGGTAGATATTTCAATCGATCTGTCAATATTCAGTCCGTATAAGTTTGAAAAAATTATGAATTTTTTACGAATTGTTACATATAAATGAGAAATATTTCTGAAAATTTTGTGATTTTTTTTCTTTTTTTAGTTAAATTGATACTGAGATTTTAATTAAAGTTATTCTTATAACGTAAAAAAAAGATATTTATAAACAGTATGAGATTTCAATAAGAAATGAAATAATATTAGTAGCTCGAAACAATAGAATCTATCCTTGCAACATTCATAAGCAGTAATTAATTAAACAAATGCTTCATCATACATTATAGCATGCATAAATTCGCAATCCAAGCATGAAATATCTTCATTCAAGAAAAGCAATATATGCGATTTTTAAAATATATTACACTGCGCATTTTTTAATAAAATAAATCTTAATTTTTTCAAAAATAATTAATACTTTTAATTTTGCGTTATATCCTGTAACACAATTCATTAGTTAAACATTGGGCCAATATTGCGCCAACTGTGCTACTTTTTTATTAATTTTTATAGTTACGCAGAAAGGACGGTTTTATTGAAGTATACAACAATTTAGTTAAATACAGATCTGAAAATATTTTTGTTGGTCAAAATAAATTCTGTAGGACGCTCAAACTGATTGTTAGAATGTCAAAAACTTTTTGCAACATTTCTTATTATGCTTGAAATTTCTTGCAATTATTTTGATAATTGAATCATCTATATTTAGCTAAATTTTTAGATACATCATCAATCGAATTTTACAAATCGCATTTACACGTATTGTACTTGTAAGAAAAAGTTATTTTTTAAATTGTTATGGAATGTTCTATGTCAGTCCATGTATTACAGATGTACGTTAAAGTTGAAAGTAGCCAAGAATACAGCTAAAACATTACCGACACGATATTCACCTCTACGATGGTTTCAATATCTGCGACTTAAAAAGGAATTTAGGCAGTTAACGTGCCTGTTAGGAAATATGGGGCCCTTCGTACTGCAGTTCCGTAACTTTGATAGACAGAAGGCGTTCTTTATTCGCTATTCGCGGAAGCTTCGCGAAACATCAAGCGATCAAGCCGGTACCAAACCGTTTTACGGCGGCAACTTCTAGATATTCGACGACGGTGCACCTTTGACAGTCTTCAAGGTATACTTTATGAACGTATGTTACAGAGTACCGCTGTTGCATATTAATGGTTACGAGCACTTCCTTAAAAGATATTGCAGAGAAGGATCGGTAAAATCGCTGTGTTCGTATTCTATTCCTGTCATTCTCGTTTCACCAACGATATGCATGTGGGAAGTGCGAGCAAGGAAAGTTAGGAGCGAAATTTGTCTTATATTGTTTGCGGAGGCACTTTAGAGCGTCTCCAATTGTGTCTCATGCATTCTACAACGACGAAGCTATCGAAAACACCACATGATCAGAGAAATTGATATTGGGTTCGAGTTCGACCGGAGTGGTCTAACTTCCGATTCGCGGTGGAGAGTGGTATAATCATCCTCCATCGTGAACTATTTCGAACATCGAGACGGTGATGGTAATGATATATCACTGAATCATGCGCAATTGGCGCGTTCTCTCTCTCAATCTCTCTCTCTCTCTCTCTCTCTCTCCCCTCTCTGTCTCTATCTTTCTCTAGAGGATTATATAAATTCATGGGCATACATCGGGGATTCAGTGCTCTTGGACCGTAGCGGAAAGCTGATCTAAAACGAATGAAGTAACGCAAATTGCATTCGATGTTTCATATAATGTTTCGTACAGGGACTTTCTCTGTAAGGGGATAAGTCAAGTCAAATATATAAAAGAAAAGAAGAAATAAAAAGATCGCGTATACATACATCGCCCATTATATTATGTCTATTTTGATTATAATTTTTTTGCATGAAACAAGTTCTTGCACTAAATTATATTAATAATATAAGTATGACGTGGGGAGATTTCTCTCGTCACAAAATAATAATTTTTAACTAAGGAACTCATTAATTAAAGTGAGCCCTATCCCAGATTTTATTCACAATATCATGCCAAGCACCATGCATGTCGCAGACACAGCATGATACCCCGTAATATACTCTCGGGTACGGTAAACGGATTGAACAACGTCTTCATTCAAGATCTCAGGAGCTCGGCTGATTCAAGTCATGAGCATGCAAACGAAGCTTCACTTACAATTAATGATACACGCGACACGACGTTTGCGAACGTAACTTTGAAACACGGTATATCGAGATAGCCCAGATTAATCTTAATTAGATTAATATAACGGAGACGACTTTAGATTAATATAAAATCGACTACATTCGAGCCTTTCGAGAAAAGAATTGATAATAAAATGTTTCAAGATAAACGTTATTTGAAAGAAAGGAAAGAGCGCATTAAAAAGCTTTCTTTAACATTCTGCCAGTAACTAACGATTTGTCACTTGACCTGGTTTCCATTTCTTACGTTCAAACGCTCTTGGATTATTTTTATTTTAACGATGTAGCCTCCGCAAACGAAAAAGGGTGAGAAATTTAACGGATGCGAAAGCGCTGTTGCACTTCTGCTTGTCATTCCAAGTGCATCACACATGAATTGCATGAATCTGACGAAAGACGGTGTCTCGTACTATCTTTCATATTATTATCATGCAAGACGTTCGCCCGTATCACAAATAGAGTAAACCGCAAACGGATAGAGTAAGCATATTTTACAAGCTTTAAAATTTTCTCTGCAAATATATACCCTTGTATATGAGACATAATACATATATGAACCTATAATATGTAAACATTTGCGATATTACAAAATAATTTCAATCGTCGAAATACATGGCCTGTCCGAAAAAATTCCAAGATTGATTTTTTTCTAAACGTATAAGTTTGACTACACCTTTTAATATCAATTCGACTATTTGTGCGATTTTTTCCACAGCACTGTAAGCAGCAGATGTATTTCGAAAACCAACCCTGTAAGTTTTGTTGAAAACTTACTTTTTCCCTTGTAAACATTTTTGTAATAAAACAGCGCGCTGTGGTATCAAATTTTGTAATTAAACAAAATTCAAATCTGAGGATGATGCCAGAGAAAACAAAATCAATCAAAGTGAGAGTGAAATAACGAACACAATACAATAGCTTTGAATGTGACATTTTTTAAAATAAATTGAATGTGTCCGACTTATTACATGAAAAATATCCTCCTTTCATCCCGGAAAATGAGTAATTCTCATACCAAAAAATATTTTTATAACAAATCTATTATCGTCCAAAGTTGCTATTGCTGGAAAGTGACAGAAAGTGGCAGCTCTCGACCTGTTGACAAGCTGAAGACTCTCGTTTAGTTTCAGCTGACTCTCGCGACTCTGTTCTTTCGTTATTGCGAGCCATTCGTCATAGTTGTTGGCCGGAGCCCAAATCCATGCCTCCAATAAAAATGCACTTAAGTGCGAACACAAGGAATCAATTTACTCGATACTTTTCCGAGACTATCGGATCGGCTAGGATTTCGATTTTCATCCACGAGGCGTCTTCGAGGGAAGCGTAACCAGGTTATCGAGAAAAGATCTCCATTGATATTAGCGAAAAATAGAGGCGAAAAATGATGTTGCACATGGACGATAAAGTTGAATGCACTTTTTCCAGCGAGATGAAACTTTTATCCTGCTTACTTGTATCGTAAATTTACCAGTCTATACGTTGCTGTGTCTGCATGGAATTTGATGAGTTCGCGAAAAAACCTTTACAAAGATTCGAAGATAACAGCATATTGTTGAAAAAAGGTATGAGTGTGATTAAAAATGTTAAGTGGTTCGTAGTAGAGAACTCCAATTAGCCCGATATATAATATCTGTACTTATATAAAAATTTGCACCACTTGGGGATCATCAGATGATAATACCGATAACATTCTAGTTGTGAAAACGAACGATGCTTGTTCATGCACCGAGAGAAATCGATATTCTTCGAGTTACACCGATGCCACGTTGCAGAATTACAGTCTCTAACAGCCATATTCATAGTTAGGACGTTAATCAACTCGATTAAGTTTCAGTATCCGGTAATTGAAGCTGAAACTGAATTTTAATCTACATATATTCCCAGTCGAAATTAATCAGAGCTATCGCAACTAGCTCAAGATTCACTGTTTTAGTTCCTATTCAGGAAATTTGGCGATGTTAAAATTTAAGAAATGTTAAATCTCACATGTAATCTCTTCTATGTATATCTTTTCTTAACGAGATCCATAATATTAACTAATTCATTAAAATTAAATTTACTTACAAATAAAATTATCTTTCAAATGAATAACTATTTTAAATCAATATAAAAAAATAAAATGATAAAAATAAGATTCTTGTTCATTTTATTTTTAGCTTAATTATCTTCTAATATTAATAATAAATAGACTTAACAAAGTTAATTTATACCATCTCTTTCTCATTTATATATATATATATATAGTTTTGGCGTCGGTTCAGCCACTGAATTCTGCTGAGATACTTTTTATTTCCATATAACTGTAGAGAAATCCGTTTTAAAAAACGTCCGAGCAAATGTTGCACAGTTACAATCCCTGAATAGCAAGTATCATCGTTTCACGTGTAAAAATGCGACCATTCGTACAATGATGTAAACTATCAGCATCCTCTGCCCTAGAAAATTCTATTATGTTCGGTACAATGTAGAGCTACAATGGAAGAAGCGCAATTTTTTTCTCAATTCTTTCACGCTGCGCTCATTTCCCGTCGTTCGTCCTCTCGTTAGCGCAATCGATCCATGTCATATAAATTTACCAAATTTCCAAGCCGTTTTACCATACTTTCGTAGACACGTCGTTCTAATTTATTTTACAATATAATGAAATATCCGAATTTAATATGTATGTTGTTTTCTGATGATTTATCTCGAACGAAATATATAACTCGAAATATTTAATCAATAAATATCAAAATTAATAACACAGTCTTCAAAGCGTAATTGATAGACAACTATACCTAAACATAAAAAAAGAAAATACGGAAATCAAAACAATTTGAGAGAAAAGTAAATTCTCAATTTCAAACTACAATCTAAGCTTGGGTAAATCTCTATAGTGTATTTTACGTGAAATTACATAGCAAGTTGAAAATTTGTCTTCTTTTGTGGATATGAATGACGATTGATCTGGACAGAACTGCAAGTCATGCCTTCGATCGGGCCAAGAGAGAAACTTGAGTTCCGTTTGTCTTGTCTTGCCTTCACGCGCAACTGCAAGTCACACCGACGTCAAATATCCGTAGCACGTGGTCCGTGAATTGCGGTGAAACTTGCGCTCCAAGAACTTGTGCTTCGTTGCTCGAGGCCGAACTGACTTCTCAGAGCTTCAGTTTCTCTCTCGCATGGAAAACCCGCAAGATCTAAGTTGACGTGTAATTTATCATTTGAACATAAAAATCTCTACTTCGCAAAAATACAGAGAAAGAAGCAAACAATATTTCAGTAAATTAGAGAAGTCCATCAACAACGAGCATATCTTAAACGCAACAATGTGATATTACTTTAAAAGATATATAATTATTGCTACTCATTCACAATATTATAATAATAATAAAAATTGTAAATGATAAAGTACTAAAAAAATAAGAATTTATTATATATTTTTTACATTATATACTAAATTATAAATTATAATAACTAATTAAAAATAAATATATGTATAAAGGCAGAAATATTAAAACTAAAATTTATTCTATTAAAAAAATAAGAAGTCGTACAACGGAACATTATTGAATTCTAAAAATAACAATGTAAAAAATGCACGTCAATATCTGGATAGACAAGCTCAATATTATCTGTTATTTGTAACAAGACTTGAGGAATTCAGCAGTGCTTCATAACAGGCCGAAGCTCTTAACTTTCGCGGCAGCTTTCTAACAGTAAGCTTTCCTTATTCATTCCATCCCGAACGTAACGCTGTAAACGACGAATTATACCGCCTTCAACATTACTTAACTCGGTCGTTACGACCGAGAGCTGCAAATTAGTCGCTCGCGATTGTTCGCCAGTACTGCCAGTGTTAAGTTAAAGTAGGACAAAACCGCAAATAAAAAGCCGGGTCGAAAAAGCTCCCGTTTCACACCGGTCCAATTAGCTGATAAAAGCGATGAAAGAAGTATAAACGCGACGGGCGGGCGACGCACTTCTCGCGAATCATTTTATTCGTGATAGATATAGAGGAGAAAGAATAATGCGATGATGGCGCATCGCTTCCGGCCGGGAAAATTCTTTATACGCCTTGAGAGAGAACAAAGAGCTTCTTAAAAGAAGGGTGAACCCGATTCAATAAGAAATTAATAATATTCATGTTGGGTCGGCGAAGGATAGTAAAAGATTTTACTCGCTCGAGCCGGTCATAATAATTTATATGCGCGCTCTAGTTAACTTTATAACTTACATCAGCGCGCTGAATTATCCATTAGATACATTTTAAGTCGCTCTCGGGAAGCGGAGTAACTTTCTGACGTAAGCTGTAATCTAACTTGGTGAGTTCCGAAAGCAGTATTAGGAACGATTATCCTGAATGCAGCTTCTGTGCACTCGAAAGAAATTCAAAATTTTTGTCGATCCTGTTAGATGGAAAAACGCATTAGCCACTCAGACACAATGTGACGACGTCGGTCGCACAAGGAGACTTTTGTCTTCTCTCTCTCGTCGTCCTAATTGCAGCATCAATCTTTTTTTAATTTGAAGAAAACTTGGAAGTAGCACATTGTTTTTCAATAATGAGATATTATAATAAATTATATACACATAAACAAATATAATTTAATGTGAACGAGCAGTTTTAGCAGTGAAACGATTTAAAAGCATTTTAATCAACCCTTTGATGTTTCAATAAAGGAACATACTCGAGTAGGTATAGAATACCCAACTAATTCAACTACTTATAACTTTCATAGAAATATACATATTATAATATTTCTTTTTCAAAACGGACATAATCATGTGAAGAACATAAACGAACCAAGCAAATATATGTCTTTATTAATAAGAAAATTATAAGTAATCGAAAAATATTAAAAAGCATAAGAAAAAGCTAGGTATGGTTTACTCAGAGAATGGCATCGAGAAGTTAAAATTATCCAGATAATGACATGATCAATGATAAGCGTAAGAATTACATATTTCGCACGTTGCTTTACGAACGTTTAAGGGTATACATTTCGTCAGCAAACCAAGAAAAATTTTGGCTGGCAAAATTTGTTGTCATCACGAAATCTTTTTATCCGATGACATTTATGGGCCAGCTATACCAAACGTCACTTACATGATGGTGCCCTTCATACAACCGTCACGCCTCGTCGAGCAAGCTAACGTCCTCCATTAGGCTTATTGGCTGATGCAGGAATTAGAGCGTCCATTCTAGTCCATGGATTGCTCGAATGTTACGTATCCAGCGTCCCAGTGTCGGATGAATGCAAAACGTTTCGCTCGACATCATCTTGCCTGCTGCATATATCCCCGGGGATATGGCACTGCTACCCATCTGGATAACGAGTGGTTCCTGTTTTGCTCTCATCCATCCAGGCACTAATGACGTTCCGCCGACTACATCCCGCTCACGTACCTCAGCAATCCCGTCGACGCTGCCTCAGCGCTGTCGACGTCTCGCGTGTATCTATCCCGGGTTTATTTCATCTCGTTCTTGCCGAAGTACGAGAACCGATAGAAAGTTTCTTAATATCGGATGAAAACGCTATTGCAACCTCATACGAAAGTTCACAGTCGGTGCACCCTTCCTGGACCGACTTTATTTCCGCTCTTTTTCCCCTGCGCAAGATCTTCAAGGATTCACTGCTGCTTCCGATGAAAACGGTATTACTTAGCTGACAGTAATCGATGGTACTATCACAATTTTATTTAAGTGCGCGAGAAATGTCAATAAATAGTAAAATATCAATTATCAGATAAATTGACCTCATCAATATTCATTACTATATTTTCTAAATATGTCAACTTTATAATATTAAATTCATTTTTAATTTATTTTTAAAAATACTGTTTGAAATTCAAACTCCTAAAAGCATTGGCGCCAATCAGCGCTATCAGCGTTCAGTTAGTGATAGATGTAATGTATGATTAAAATAGGAAAACAGTTTCGTTTTCCTATATGTTTTTGTGCTCTTGAAAGTAGAATATGTTTTTTATAACCACATATACAAAGAGAAATTAAGGATTTATAACACTTGTTTGCGAAATTTCAGCAAAACAACTATTATAATGATTGCGACAAAGCTCAATGCGTCAAACTTTGATACCATTCTTCAAAATGCGTGGTATAAAAGCTCGGAATTTTGCAACTTTGGAACCAATCATCAAACAGTTGTTAATTGCATTATACGTATTTATTTTCAATTCAATCATTTCTGTGTACTTCTATTATATTTTTGTTCATGAAATGCTAAACTATATAAAGTGTTTATATGTTTTAAAAATTAACATTCTGCAGTTATAAATATACGGTCCGTTTTATTAAATTCTAGACTTGATAAATCCTTTCGCCTCCTCATCATTCGTTCACTGCTAATAAACTCGCAAACAAGTCGCATTTAAAAAACAGAGCAAAGTTAAAGTTGCAATAAATAACTATTGAAGTTAACTTACCATTCAAATACAATTTAGAATTAAATTCAATAAAAAAAAGTCTTAAATTATATATTATTCACAATTTTCATGATTATACATATCTTGATATTGTTATATTTTGAGAAAATTGATATAATGTGAAAATAATGTAAAAATAATGTGGAAATAATCACTACCTAATGTAACTTTCAATATTGCACGATTAAACGGAATTGCGGGAAACTATTCCCATAAAGATAGGCGCGAGCAATCGATAACAAATTGCGGAAAATCATTGATCTTTCCATTGGTTCCATTGGCTTAAACTTCTATTACGGGTCTTTCAAAATTATCTTTGTAACTTTCTTTCATACGTCAGAAATTTTTAGTCGGTTACGATGTGAGTAAAATATTTGATTCGGGAACGATGGTTGCCGTACAAAATAGCGTAATTGGATTTAGGACGGCACTGTTGAACCTTTTTCCTCTCACAATTTAGAAGCACGTAAAGTCGCAAAATTGCAAGAACTTTCAGTTAAAAGTAATAACATCTGTTCCTTTCAGTTTTGCAATAAAAATCTGTGACGCGGTGATAAGTTAAATGATAAATATATACTTGCATCTGCGCGGAGAATTACTCAGTATCTTCTAACGAGAGATTGCATCCGTTAAAAAAAATATGTGCACGTCCGAGAAAAGAAATTTTTCAGATTCATTATATAACAGGAATATTCATTACACCCATAATTCTTAGCTAACGTTGCATTTTAATAATACACGAAACGACTTTCAGAATTGAAAAATCGCACCGCTTAACTCCATCGCAATACCCCGAGAGGTTGAAGATGAGTTTCAACAACAGTACTATAGTTTCTTTCACCTACATGAAATACATACTTTATATAATACCATCATTTTTTACTCTGTAAAACGAACTATCTATGTAAGAAGTATTAAGTTTAATAAACTCTGCTTCGAAAAGTTTTAATTTTTATTTTATAGTAATTTTTATAAATAATTTTGTTACTTTTTTATTAATAACCTAAATTAGGTTATTAATGAATAATTTCTTTGACTGTTAGTATTATTTAAAAAATCATGATAAAAATATAGCTTATAAATATTTTATACAATTTAATATTTATTCTGTAGAATATACAATATATACATTGTATAAAATATAATAAAAATTTATTGAATAATTTATTATACTAAAAGTCTCGACATAATTATAATTATTGATAGACTTTAATATTCTTAATCCTCCAGAAAAAAATCGCTTTTTTTATTAAGTCAATGTACTTAAAATGTATTTAAAATATATTTAATTTAATGATAATAAGACTTTAGTAAAACGTAATTTAAATTAAGCGTTAAGAATCATTTTCACGTTAAAATAATATTTCATACATATAAGTGTTTCTAATGATAAGTTAATATGTTGAACTTTACTAGGTGAATCTTTTTTGCGTTAGAACATCTAAACCGTAAGCACCAATGCATTAAGGGCTAGTATATCAGTTATATCATACACGAATTATTTTTAGAGAAATATTCTAGCCTCATAAAATATAATATATTAATAAAAAGAACAATCTATTGAATATACAAGCCATAACAATATAAATGTTTTGAAGGTTTCTATTAAAAATAACGACATTGTTCTTCTGTTCATATCATCCTTGTTCATCTTGTGTCAACCGTACGTAAAAGTCGTAACGATTCAAAACTTTATCGCTATGGACCACACCGGACGGTGACCGCTGACCCGAATCGTTATAAACATATGGCGACTTTTATTACGAGGCGGTAAAAGATAGCAGCAAATGAGTATTTTTAAAGGTAGATTGAAACTGCTAAATAAAAAAATAATTTCAAAATATAATGACTAATCGTTATCTCTTTAGTGGCATATTAACAAAAAAACAAACAAAATCGAAAAATAAATAACACTGAATGGATTAATTTGATAAATATTTAAAATTAGATGTGCAGATGTTAAAACTAAAAATATACAATAAATTAATTTGATAGTTTTAAAATAAATTCTTTCTTCTTTGAATCTTTTCTCTATTGTTTGGCTCTTGGAGTCCTCTATCACTTTCTCTATTTGATTACTTCGCACCAAGTTCTCGACAATATTAAGTTTAACTTTATAATATCTTTTGCAATTATATCGTTTCATCACTATTTCGTTTTATTAAAATAGTACGCATTCACTTTAACGTTGAATCCAACTGAGGCATCAATAGCGAAATAATTGTCTTAACCAGCATTCTTAATGACACAATGATTGTTAAACTAGTCTTGCAATACGTTTATCTCACGCTTAATGTATCACCGTCGTGATACTCGTGATATATGCCACGTATGTAAAATCAGGTTGCGGAAACGCCCCGTTAACAGACCACGGTAAATAATTTATGCTGCCTGCGCATAATCCTGGCGACACACGATGAAACTGAAATTTCTATGCCTTGTGAAATTTCAGTAATGCGTATAATAGAACTGCTCGTCCGTAAAGCCACAGGAGTCCATTTTACATTCCTACAAATCCTACAGAAACGGGTTGCTGGTAACACATTGTCATTAGGTAGCACCAAAAATAACATTAAGTATATTCTGCAGTATATTAAGCATTTTGATAAATAATTTAAGAAAAGAGCAAACAAGATATATATTTAAAAGCTTATAACAAGATTAATTTTGATGATTAATTTAGTAAAAATTGTTTTTCTCGTATTATATATTATTTTATATATTAGTTATATTGAAAGAAATGGTGACATTATTCAGATTCTTAACTCTTTAAGCACTAATAATATATCTAATATTATATTATATCACTAATATTATTATTATATATTACACTAATATTTTAATATATCATAGTTAGTTTTAATCTTTAGTTAGAAGGTATCAATAATATAATAACTATTTGTAAGTATATTATTACAGATACAATTATAATCGAGAGAATTCACGAAGATACAAATACCACGACATGAATGCAATGCTTTCCGCACTGTATATTGCTGTTAACAAAAGCTAGAGCTAATGCAAATAATTTGAATGATTATGAATGCCACATGTAAACCGAATCGAATTCACTGTGTAATTGTAAATTCCTCATTATCTCAAACTCGCATGACAATCCTAATGATTTCGCATACTAAATTGCATATTTACAGAAAATATATCTTGTTTTAAATTTTTTTCTCATTTGGAAAGTACGGAAGCTAAAAATAAATTTCACAATATAATATGTGTATCAATTTTAGTGTCTCTATATTTCACTCATTTTTAATACATAAAGAAATAAAAGATTAATAAACTCAATAGTATTATCAATGCGACACAGTTGTAATTTTCATAAATTCATAAATTCAGCATTAAATCATGTTTTGCAAATATAACATAAATACCAAACGTAAGTCATTGATCGAATAAATACTCTCTTGAGCCAATAATAAATATAAAATAAATTGGATGTCACGCAAATAAATACGATGTCATGAAAATAAAACGATATAAAGAAATTATATATCTATACGGTATTAATTTCGTTCGACTTCTAAAATATATATATTACATATATTTGGTAGCCAAAACAGATTACAGCATTTACCACCTGCTGATTGTTTAAGTTTCTAGATTTACACCAAAGTTCTTAGTAAAATATTTATATCCAGATTGTATATATAACCGCACTTGTAAAAACTTGTTCGAAAAATATAGTGTAGTTCTAAGTGGATAAAATAATGTGCTGTGATATTTCCGACATGCTGAACAAGCTATTCGATCTATACGCATTTCGAAAAAGAGTTCTTATAAATTTCAAGTAAAACTCGAGTAAAGTAAAGCCGACTTCGGAATAGTAAAAAATATGAATGTAATTTTAGAATTGTATACATTTTGGTGCTTTTCCATCCGAATGAGACTCCTACAGATTTCAATGTGTGTTTCCTTTCCTGACAATTCAATTCCGCTTATGATCATACATAAAAAGTGTCCGACGACACAGGAGAAGATGTAGGTCAGTTTTCTCCGGTGACGGCGTCATAGGTAGGCCACTCGAAATAATTTAGCGGCGATCGATGCTACCTTGCCGAAAATAGAACCGCCTAGTTTGCGGGAGATGTAACGCCGTGTGACAATCCACCCCGATGCAACATGCGCGCACTTCGCTAATCGTGATCTCCGTTTCCCTCATATTACCGTTCACTTCGCATTGCGCGCATCCAATTATGTTGACATTTAGCAACGACGGCACATTCTCTCTCTCCCTCCCTCTCTCGTTCTCTCTGTCTCTATCTCTTCCTCACATATAAGCGCATCTTATACGAGATATGTACACAGGTAGCACAGGTCAGCGGTTTGAACGGACGCAAACTTCCACCCTTCGAACTGCTGGCTGTTTCGAAAATTGAATTTGCGACGGATCACCGCAGTTTCGCAACACACCTTATATACCGCGCGATTATACCTTACACGGCGACCACGAGCTTTTGCGAGGCTACAGTGAAATTAGCCATTGTGCACTTTGCGCAGCTCGATCGCAACGGAGTCGTGAAAGAGGAGAATAAAGTATTTCGCCGCAATTAGTCGCGAGCTCGTGCGGAATTTTCGCGCGGCCGGTTCGCCGTAATCGAATGAAGCTCGCGTGTCGACGTTACTGGATGTGTTGACGTAATTTATAGAGACTGCTATACGCAACGTGCTCATTCACTATGCATTCGACTGTACGTAAAGGTCGGCAGTGCCAAATCATTAGCTTGAATTTACATATATGTACAAATGACCGAATCATACAATCATGACTTGAAAAAATACATATATATATACAATACATGTATATATATATATATATATATATATATATATATACACATGCATATAACGAGAATTTTCATTAAATATGCTGAAATATTAATATCAAGGAAAATATTGTATTAATGTAATCGATTATTATTTTAGTAAAAATTAATTTATCTGAAAATATTTAAGTATATTAATTATATATTATTTATATAAGCTAAAGGCTTTATGAATTTATTTTGTTTTTAGAAAAAACTAAAATAAAAATATCTCAAAAATGTTCAATCAATATACTGTATAACGAATTCTTAAAATAGTATGTAAAATACAGTAAATATTTTATTTTTTTTATATTCAATACAAAGACCGAGTTGAAAAGAAGAAAATAAAATGCTTGTTTCCTAAGCGCCCACATAATACAGCGAGTCGTAAATTTATTCGACATAAAATAAATCGTCCATGTTTATCATGAAAGTATTATTACTCTAGGCGTTAGAGAGTTGCAACTTGAATTGCGCGCCTCGTTTTTGTAAATCCTCAAATAACGAAGAAGAGACAAGAGAAATGCGCGCATATACAGAAAATAGTAATTGTGATATTTTTTTCATTCTTAAAAGAGTCTCGTGCTAGATATGATTCAAAAACGGAATGGCATATTTTGAGATACTCCGCTTACAGTATTGTATGTCTGCGCACAATGACTGCATTTTGCAGTAAGCCTTTCTACACTACCAGCTGGGTAGTATGTGTGTGTATATATATATATATATATATCCATATACAAATATTTATGAATTTATAATGCAATGAAATACATTTACAGCGTGTATATAGAAACCTCTTGTTCTTCCTAATGTTATTAACTACTTAAGTTACTTAATTAAACAATAATATTTTCTTAACAATTATCTCACAAACAATGTTTTAATGACTGATAAATATGCAAATAGTTTGTTATTGGATGTCAAAACTTTCATTTTGAGGAAAATTTAATTTAACTCAGTTTGTGTATATTCGTTCAGACTCTTTCAACAATGGTAATGTAGAAAATGTAAAAAAAAAGCAGGCATAAAAAGGAATATCATTCAAATAAAATTTTTATGATAAGTATATAAAAGTACAATTATAATCACCAGCGTATTCTGTAATTCCGGGCGACGTGAAACAAAATGAACCCGTTCAATTTCACTTAAATATCGTTCAATTTCTATTGTCATCCATTGCTACAGGCATTTTCATCGCAATACTCGTTATGCAAAACCCAATATTATGCAATAGGTAACGGAAATTTTACACTACTCCCATTATAATATATATATATATATATATATACATACACCTTTTATAATTACTGTACCGTACAGGTTACGTATACTTGTACAGATTACATCTCAACTGTATTACTGTTTTTTTATTCTCTTTTGTTTAATAAATCCCAGAAATGATTATATTGGTTGTCACCAAGATGTTTATAGAATTAAGAACTGCACTCGGACGTCGAATTCGAAAGAGATAGTATCCGAATCGCGTGTTGTATGCGCGATCGAAACATCACTGTCTGAATATTCATCGACATCGTACCCGTATGTATAGCTAATTACGATGCGGCGGCCGTTTCAGTAATAAGCGAACGTCACTAACGTCGTCATTATCGTCACAACAATATCGGCGGCTCGTGGTCCATCAATTGCGGCGACGTCGCACCTGGCGATCGGTTTATCGATACAACCCGGTACCGCGCATTTCGGATGCACCCCTGTCGGACGCGAGTGATCTATGTTTATCGCATCACTCGTCCAAGCATCAGGGAATCGCTGTGTTTGTGGTACGAAATGCCAATCTAAGCGAACCAATTAACGAGTCCACGTAAACTTTAACCTTACCGACGCCGCTTTCGGACATCGACAGTTCCGCAAATATTCATGATACGTCCAGTGTTGTTGACATGTTTGTGCTATTAATTAATGTACCAACTTTAAAGATTATTTAACAATATAAAGTACATATAACTTACAATACTACACTTAGGAAATAAAATTAGTGCCAATGTATAATTTAATATATTGAATTATGAATAATGCGGAAAATCAAGCTTTGAGTTAAAATTTCAGTAATATCTGGAACGTTCGCTTTATTGCAAAAATATGAAAACATGTGATTTGAAACTTCTCATGAAATTCTACAATTCAAGTACTAAATGGTATCATGAATATTTACCAAGTTTAACAATTGAAATTAGAAGAAAATCGACTAGTCGATTAAAGCATCTCGACGAAAAATTAAGCGATAAGTTAATTCGACTGTTGTCTCGTCGAATTAATAAATCTTACGCTTCAAGATCGACGATACATCTTCGTCTTCGGAGTTCGAAACTTTCGCGAGCAAGTAAGGTAAAATCGAGTTGCGTATTTCGGATTAAAACAAAATTAAAATCTGAAGCACGAGCGACCCGTCTCTTTCCTAATAGTCTTATCAGAGTAATTGAGAGAACCATTAAAAGAGTATTTAATCTCACGATAGAAGTACATGGGTTGGTGTACCATTGCGATTTAATACTTCGCGCGCGCAACTCAGAGATGTTATGAACGGCGAAAACTAATTTAGCAGTCGTGAGCCGATAGTATTGCCAGCGCGATAATGTAATTCAATGGTCCAAGATCGCCGGCGGATAAGCAATAGAGCAGTTCGGTTAACTTCGTAGTTCTCGCATTGCTGCTGCAGCTAAGTCAGGTAGCTAAGGTGGGCAATTCACTATTTTCACGGGACAGAATCTCGAGCGGCGGACGACCACTTGTGTCGCATTCGGCGCCGATTGTTCAGCAAGTATTACGCCAGCAATGCCAGCACCAGGTAGATTATTCTCTCCTCCCATTCCCATCTTTCTCGTCCGCACACCTCTCTTCCCCGACGCTTCACCATAGTCCCAGCCCGACCACGTTGTTCCGCCTCTCCTCAGCCTCTTTCGCTCGACCGTGTTCACTCATTTTGTCCCCTTGAAACTTCGAAGACGGAAATGCAGATTTAACGGGGAATGTCTAACTTGCCGTGCCAATGGCGGTACATATATATAGTGGAGTCCACGGAAATGCGGCCAAGCTAATCTTCCGTTAATTAAATGAACTGAACACGACTTCGACCGACTTCCTCACTATCTATTGTCAACCTGAGAGGAAGTCAATGAAGTAACGAATTAACTACGATTTAAAGCTCGAAAATATTTGGAGTAACTCGAAATCATGAACTCACGTTTACGCGCTGCAAGAAAATTCGACAATACATTTACAGCGACCAATTGTAATTACAGAGAAACTTGACGATTTAGTACCCATTCACGTTCTGGCTAACCGATAACTGCGAAAGACACTTTAAGGACCCTCTAATGCACCTGACTACCGCGATTGCAACCGCTGTTACACAACCCTGTTGGATAAAGACACATCTTCAACAATATGCTGAAGAGTAAACTTGGTGTATCATCTTACAATTAAGGATACCTTTAAATAATGTTTAAATATTAAATTTCAAATTCTCTTTTGCCCCCTTAAAAATATTTATATATATATATATATATATATATATATATATATATGATAACATATAATACAGAATAATTCACACAAATATTATCAGATTTTATCTTTGGATAAAATTTAACTTTAGAGTTATAACATTATGAATTGTATATTTAAAATACTATTTTTTATCATCTTGAAATTATTTTTTTCTTAACGAAATAATTTGATTAAACGTAATCTTTTAATTTCATATTTTCTTTTTAGTAACATTGACATGATAAATTAAAATAAAATGTAAAAAGAGTTTAAAAACAAATAAAATTATTATTTATTAAAAAATATTTATTAAAAAAATTAATAGATGTTTATTTTCTATTTATATTCTTAAAGCAGAATGTATGTGAAAAGCGGATTTTAATTATATTAATTTAATAAATCTGTATATACATAAAATATTTTTGAGATAATATTAATAAGAAGATATTGTGCATCTGTGTGCAGATAACATGCTCAAAGAAATATACCGATGAATACTATGATTGTACTATGCGTTACTCTGGCAGAGATCCAGATCCAATATTACCCATCCAAGATTTATACGACTATTATTTCTTGTACAGACTACGTCGGCACGAAATATAAACACTCTTCATAACGATCTCTTCCCTTTTCCCTTACACATAACAATCATTAATAATATCATTAACGAAGAGATATCTCGACTATTTCAGCGGTACATTTCAAAGTTAGAGTATTCACAGACATTGATTTGACAAAATAAAATAACGCGGAATATATAGTTTCAGTGAGAATATTTCAGCCAATCACCCAGTTTCAACAAATTGAGCATCTTCAAAATATCATGTCTAATAACTGTTAAATAAATTGATGTTAAAGAAGAAAATTTTATTTTATTAAAGTTTTCAAAAAGAATGAATAACAGATTTTGTGGCAGACAAAAAGATGTAAATTCTTTATGAAATTCACCTTTTCTGATAAACTCACGTAAATTTGTATTAAAATACAACGTTATATTTTCATTTAAAAGTAATTTCTTTTGTAAACTGAATTTCTTAAAATTTAAAGCTTCAGTATAGAAAATTTTTCAACTAAATTTCCGCACGCATTTCGTGCTTTATCTTTATCAATTAATATATTCTAGCATACATCTTTCTCAAAATTAATATAATATTCTGCATTTTGTAAAATATGTTTATTATAAAACTAAAAATATAGGTTTTTACTTTTCCAAAACAAAATATCAAATATACATCAAGAATTTATTCTTTAAATCGCCTTATTTTTTTATTCTAGAACTTTTTTGTCGTCAGTCATGTTTTCACAATGTTTTCTTAATTTCAACGTAAACTGCGCAATTATGAACTCTAACAAAAGAAAAAATAATTAAGATCACTGTTGGTCCTCTTTGTAATTTAATTATATTACTATATTTGTATAGTTACGTGAGAAAACCGCATCAATATGCTACTGCTTTTATGGGACCGCATTAATAAGCGTACAATATTCATCGCAACCCTGCAATCAAGAGTAATGGCTATGAATAATGGATGAGTCCCGTAAAATAACCTGATTTGAAATTCCAGAAAACGATCGTCTTATGATCTTGAAAATAAACATGCTTGTCGACACAATTCTCAATTCTTCTTGTTTAAATATTGTTAACGGAAAAAATATTTCAATGGTATTAAAAAAATATTATTCGTTTGTTATAGAAAAAATAGAAAAACATAATTTTATTTCGAATGATTGTCACTTTAAATTTAATAAATAAATATCATAAATTCATGGTAATATTACTATAATACTATAAATTATATTATTTAATTATTTAATCACATTGTGTCTCACACTGTATCTGTGTGTATCTATCTCTCTGTGTGTGTGTGTGTGTGTGTGTGTGTGTGTGTGTGTGTGTGTGTGTGTGTGTGTGTGTGTGTGTGTGTGTGTGTGTGTGTGTGTGTATGTGTGTGTGTGTGTGTGTGCGTGCGTGTGTATGAGGATATTATTGTATAAAATGATATAAATGTATTATAAAGATAATAAAATAAAAAGGTATTTGCGTATTTTGATAAAACTTTTTAATTCTCATCATAATAAAATTAAGGATTTTTTAGTATAATTGCAATTTCATCGTCGTTGTAAACGGCGATTCAAAATCTTGAAATAAATATAATTGATAAATTGCAATTTTACCAAACGCTAAACAGGTACGTTTTTGTTAACTGTAATATTCAATTATCGACTATCATAACGGATTCAACGGCAATTGAACAAATGCAATGTGCAAGAGTCTGTAGCAATAATCAATATCATAATTATGAGGTTCTACTCTAAGCAATAATCACGAAGGAGAACGCAATGTAATGATGCATTGATGCAATATATTAATCGTAAATAGAAACTAAAGTTACATTAGTTTGCAAGTTTCTCGTCATTTTCAACGTAATTTCCACCGAATTCTTAAGAGGTATAAAAATTCGAATCTCAAATATTTGAGTAAAAAATAATTATAAAGATAGAAAAAGAGAGAAAGAGAGAGAGAAAAAGAAACATTGAAATTTTTAGCCAAAATTACAGCCATCAAAAACATAGAGGGTGGAACATGAGTTATCAGATGAACGCGAATTATCAGAGATATTTGTGACCGGATAGAACGGAAAGTAAAAAGAGAGAAGAGAAAAAAAAATAAAGAAAAGAGGAAGCAAACGTGAAAAGGGTGGGTTCGTCTAATCGAAAAAAAAAGGGACAGGCCGACACTGCACATTATTGTATGGACGCATTAATTCCAGGAACTCTCAGCGGTAGGACGCTGCCACATATAATTCCTGAGCCCTGAAAGCCCAGGCCATCGCTAGGACTTCGCTTCAAAGTACGAACTTCGCCACCCGTCACGACACGCTTCTAAAGTTGAAGCCCTGTGGGAATTTCAAACGAATCTTGTAGAGGGGTGAGCTCGTTAAGCTCCAGTGATATTTGTAACATTTACGGATGTGATTTACTGCAAAGCATCGCGATTATAACGAAACGTTTTTCTTCGCATTAAAATTGTGGCACTGAAATAAGCGAAAATGCCTTTCACAAGTAATATCCCGCAAAGCTTTTCTCGAATATCTTAGTATGTGTTTTATGTGTGTGTTTCAAAACTCTCATCTCTTCTTCGACTAGATCCTAATAAATAAATGGATATCAAAAATAGATTTAATAAAGCACATGAAAGTGATTATATTAAAAAAACAGAAAAAAATTTTACGTAAACAGAGAAAGACTATAACTAGTAGTTTAAGAACTTTTAATAAATAAAAATTAACTACAATTTAAAATATTATTCAGTACATTATCATTAAATAACGATGTTATTATCAAGATAATTATTTTTTATCATAAATTTTTGAATATTAATTGAAGAAAATTGTCTTTAGGAAAATTATCTTTTCAAACTTCTAACATATAAGTAAATTTTCCTTTAAATACCACCAGTAGATTCAAAAGGTAGGACTTACAAAAATGAAACTTTCCTCGGCCATGAATTACTGACTTCTCTCAGTCCACAACGGTGCGCAACAAAGCACCATTGTTAATAATCAGTAATAAAATATAGCTGTGCTATGTATAAAACAAATGATTAAAATCATGGCAGTCTTGAAAACTCACTATACATTGATGAAGTATAGAACTTTGTGAAAACGTCGTCCCGAAGTTCTAGTTTGCCGAGAATTTCGGGCAAAACTTGGCAAAAGGTGAGAGCTCGTTAACCTAGGATACTGTTAACCTAGGATACTGTTTGAAACATTTATGAGCAGAATTTTAAGATATTAATAACACCACAATTGATTAGAAAAATAATCTTGTACTCACATATTATGATAATCGTACCCATAGTTATACGCACGACAATATTTCCTCTACAACTATTATTACTTTAGAAAAACAATTATAATAGTTCAATGTTGAATAAAATACAAAATATTATAAAAATTGAGATATGATCTTTACATAATGTTTTTAATGAGACAAAGAATACGCTTTTGTTTTGCTTACGTACTTTACATTAAAAGTCAATTTACGTATGTATAACAGATAAAATGTATAATTAGAAGTGTCAGATTAAGTTATCCGAATCACAATACGATTAATACAATACATTTCTTGTTATGTGGTTAATAAGATAGCGCAAGTAATCGTGAATAACCAGTAGAGCAATTTCCGAATAAGAGGTGAATGTAAACCCCGAAAAGCTCATGATGGGTTACGCTTGGAGATACGGAACTTCAACGTGCGTCATGACACGCTCGAGAAGTTCGCACACTCTCGGGAATTTAGGAGAAATCTCAGTGCGAGGTCGAGAACTCGTTACAGACGAGTGATATTTGTAATGCTTACAGTGAAAATCTCCGCTATGAAGCCCAGCCCGCATAAAAGAGATCACATTTACATAATAGTTAAAAAAGTATTTCTCGACAAGATATACAGGGTAAATCAGAGTCGTTGAACTTTTTGCCCTATGAGAAAATTATCGACTTCATACCTATTTGAATTATAACAGTGTGCAGTCGATAATTTTCTCATTCTGTATGTGTACATATACATATATGCATACATATGACGCAATGTTTAATTTATTAATTTACTTCATAATTATCTAAAAAAAATAACAAGTGTATTAAATAATTTTATGTTATACTGATAAGACTGTATTTTTTTTCATGAAATTCGTAAATAAAATTCAAAAATTTTCAACTAAATTTAATTTACACAAATTTACTGTCAAATCAACAAATATTTTACTTTTTTACTGTATGATTTTAGAGTTTTTATGCATTTTTGCATAATTAATATAAATTTAAGTTTTAAAAAATTTTAACAACTTAATAATTAAAAACATATATGAAAAAAGTCTGTATCGATAGCTTCTCTTACTAGAACAAAGTTCGCGAGAGATCAAAAAGTAAATAAGTTTGTTTAATTAAATCTTTCTTGGTTCAATTAAATTCATCCATTCGATAGAAATATGTCATTTAACATACTGAACGGAGTATTGTAACGTCCAAAATGGCTAATGAGAGTGTACATAATGCATCATAATCACGATGCAGTAAACTGCGCAGCATTACAGTTAAAAGCATAATAATTATGGACACCAGTTATCGCAATAAAATTTAAAACGCTCCCAAGTGATTTGTTACATACACATAGCAACAGCTATTTATCAGGATGATCAAATTATAATTTCCATGCAAATGTGAATCTTGCTGCTAATTAACAATCCGCTTTCACAAAATTTAATTATTTGACAAAGAAAACAGCGGAAGAAGATAAAAGCAGATCAAAGTCAAGAACAAGAAGCCCGCGTTGATGTATTTTCAGCATTGACGCGTGCTCGCAACAGACAGACATCTCCTTTTATCTTCATACTCAAGTAACCGGCTGCGGTAAACGTACTACTCCTCAGTGAAGCCCCCGAGAATTCTGATTACTGATTTACGAGGTTCCGGTCCTACGAGGAAGAGAAACCGATCCTCCTCGAGAAGGCAGATGGACCCAAAAGCAGACGCCGTGAATGCGCTCCGAGAGAGGAGGTAAATCCTATCAGAAGTACTTATAGTTCGGGCGTTGCCACTCTCTTACTCCATACCTTCTCTTCCGTAACTAGCGGCGGTTCCATTCTACTTAACTCCTACAACTCGTCCACCATTCACCAACCCATCTATTAGATCTGATTGGAGTATATCTGAGATTTAACGTAAAGGAATAGATTATAACTCTTGGGAAATTATGTAATACGATAGAGATGAAAAAGTGATGTCTTGATTTATCGGTAGTATTATGAAAGCTATCATACTTTTACTCGACTTATTGTCGAGCTAAGAATGTATTTATTAAATGTGCTAATTTTTATACTTATTAAATCGTTGTAATGTACATTTACAAAAAACAAACTCTTGAGTGTTAGTTATCTTATGAAATACCAAAAATAATAATTAAATTATTACTTTCATCTTTGATGCAAGGTATAAGACGCATTAAGAACGCATTAATGATCGCAAGTTCTTTCCATAGATAAATTCTCTCAGGAAGTCAATAGAGCAATCTTCAATTAATCAATCAATAAAAGTTGATGCAGAATCTTTTATAGTGTAGAATCTCTTTGGTAGTTATTAAGATGTAAATTAACGCTCCAGAGTTTATTTTCTTTTAATACGTTACTATCCAAATAGCAAGCTGACATTATTTGTCGTCAATTTATGTTTGTTTTAACGTTAAAATAATCGGGAGACATGATAGAATCTCTCGGCGCTAAGACAAACGCAGCGACACTACCGTGTTTCTTTACACGAGACTATAAATTACAGGGTAAAGACAAATAACGTCAACATGCTACCTGGGTAATTACTTGATAAAAACACAAAATTTTGTAACTAAATTTTTTTGTCATCCTGTAGGTACAAATAAAAAAAATAGTTGCGTCCTTCTAATGGCAAAAACAGTATGTTGGTTACTGTAGAAAAAAAAGGAATAGCATTATGATCTCCCTTGACTACCTTATCCTTAATGTATGTACGCGGTCCTCGAATGCAGGTAGAAACGAGAAGGTAAGAGAACATCACCCCGCGTCGAGAGAGAGGTATATGGAGCATCACGTTACTTAGCTTTTAACGGATATTAATACAATTTATGGTGTCCGCGCCAACATTGAAAACTTCGCTGCAGCCATTAACATTTTTACGGATATTATTAAGCAGAAAAAGAAGTATACATCCCTCGATCTAAAAATATTATAATGCGTAACAGAAATATCATTGGTCAACCTCTTCCTATTTTGTCGTGTTAATTTAATTTATATTATATATTAATTCAATTCAAACAAAATGCGCACGTATAGCACTAAAGTTTCGATTAAATATTCGAAAATTATTTAAATGTAAATGCTTTTCATAATTTCATTAAAAGTACAAATTTTCAGCAAAACGTAAAGAAATTTGTAAAGAAAATGTATAGCATCGTCCGTTTAATCGTTTGTAATATTTGTAATATTTGTAATATTTGTAATCTAATTTCATTGGAGTAAATAATTTTTTCTATCGGAATAAAATAAATAGTAAATCATGAAAAATCATGAAAAATTGAATTACCAAATTATGAATTGTATTATCCGAGACGAACAAGTATATGAAAAAGCATGCTGTTTAGAGTAAAACCAATGCGATCCAAACGTCAATATACCGACTATTTGCCATCTTTCGATGACACAGTAGGAATACATGATAAAATATCGAGAAACTGCATCGAGAAGCGCACGATAACAGGGTTGCCTCGTATCAGTTGGTCGTGACATACGCGGGGAACGAAATTTTCTCGTACGTGCTGGCGAGACGTCCGTGGTATCCAAATCGTATTGGCATGATGCATTCATCTTCGTGGTAGCTACCGATATCGATCAACCTTCATACACACAAATATCAGTCTACGAAATTACTAATATCAAAATATGCAATCTCCGTTATCACTAAAAATCAATCAAAATTAAAAATTAGTCAAATTAATTTTATATTCCAAAATGTATCTTATAACATTAATCCTTAATTAATACTTGTACATCTCGAATGGTTATAAATAACATTTGAATTATAGAAACATGTAATATTATCTTTTTGTTTTGTTTAAATTTATATTTTAAAACATTTTTTCGGTCATACAACCGCAATGCAGTAGCAAAAGCGTAAGCTTAGTGAGACATTCTAGAAACGAATCATCGCGTCTGAAAGAAATTCCCGCGCGTATCTAAGTAAAAAAATATTATTTATTAGTCGCCATGTCCAGTGATACTTCTTGTGCAAAACATGCGCATTCGTCGATGTGTGTTTAAAACGCGCGCAGTCTCAGTAGTGCAATTGGCTCTAATTTCCCGAGGGCGCTATTCATCATCTGATTTTGCAGTTGTATCCTAAAGTCCGAATTACTTGCGAAAGAGACGAATAATTTAGTCTTAATCGATCTCGTTGTCAAATCATGTGAAATTAATATTCACTCTGAAATTATTTCATTAAATTGATAGTATTTCTCTTTCGAAATCTCGCGTCGAAACCACTCGATTAAGTCATTACCATTAACTTAATCAATTTCGGGATATATGGAAGCATAAATCTACAGTTTCACGGTCAATATTATTACAAATTTTATTAAACAGCAACGTTTAAAACTAAAGGATATTTCAATCTAGTAATATCTACGCTACGAATTCTGTAAAAATTTTTTTTCATATTATTATTCCGAAAACATTTCTTAACGTTTGTAATGTATTTAATATATTTCTGCCAAATTTTAATTCATTTTCTGAGGGTTTATTTCTAATTAATAATTGTTATTAATAATTAAAATTTTATTTTTATTAAAAGTATTCATAAAAAGAACTTCAAAAAGATTTTAATATTACGAGATTAACACATATAATTTACACATGTAATTACGATAAAAAAAAAGTAATGCTATATAAATTACAAAGTAGTACATTAAATTCTGTAAAAAATCTTTTGGGTTGGTATTACTATCCCGAAAATTCTAATATTTAATGTACATATTTCTGCCAAATTAAATAATTTTCTAATTATCTATTTCTATAATTAAAAATTTATCTATGAAAGATATTCGAAAAAAAAACTTTAAAAAGATTTCAATATGAGATTAATATAAGTAATTATTAATTGTGGTTAAAAAATAAACACATTATTTTTCATGCTTGTTACTTATATAAATAATAATAAAAATATAAAATTTCGTAAGTGGAGTATTAGTAAAATATAATATTTCTTCTCATAACACAATTAATTAAATTCAAACGCTAAGCAAATGTGAGAAATAAAATTCTTAATAAAATTGATCGTGATATGGTGAATCTTCAAACAAATATGATTACG
This sequence comes from Acromyrmex echinatior, assembly GCF_024713525.1. Lineage (NCBI taxonomy): Eukaryota > Metazoa > Arthropoda > Insecta > Hymenoptera > Formicidae > Acromyrmex > Acromyrmex echinatior. Next base: position 6,269,564 of record NC_141853.1, on the reverse strand, counting down.
TTTTCATAAAGAAAAGCAAGGAAAACATGAGTGATTAATTTAATAAGCTGAAATGTTGCGGCTACATATGTATGCCGAAAGCACACATTTGTGGTAGCAACGGACCGACTTCACATGCTCCACGTAAATGTGGTCAACCAATTAGTGCCTCGTTTTCAGCAGAGTTAACTAGAATCAATGCATTACAAACGTTTCTCAATTTAATAAGTGCAGCTACTATTGCATCATATAAATTCCGATATAATGAACAAGCCTCATCAGCCCACTATATTTACGTGTCCAATCCACAAGCTGTGTCCAATTCACATCTCTCTATTATTTATTTACAAATGTAAAATTGCAATGTAAAATTATAAGAAACTTCCTCTTATAGCAGGCAATCTTTCTTTAGCAAAAGAAATGTTCGCGTTCTATTATAAAATATGTCAATATGTATCTATTTCCAACACGTGTTTCCAACGTTTGTTTCGAGGTATCTTATAACGCGAATAAGCATAGAAGACGTGATAAAACGAAAAAATGAATTTAATTATGTTCGCGCTTAATTACCGTTGCTTAAATTTCGAGCATCGGAATATTCTGGGATCGGCCTTATAATCAGCAAGAATTGGCTGTATCGATTTCATCGATAAAATATGCGCTGCTTTATGCACTAACTCATAACTTCCCACCTACATCGAGCTATTCGATGTATCGATAATTTCGCTTTATCCCGCTCGACCAACGCGCGTTCCACCTATTATCGGAATACCGGAAAAACGATAGCGCCGCGCCATTAATCCCACTGATAACTATTATTTAAGAGAACCGCAGACCGTTCCGCATGTTATTCTTAACAAACAAAATTTGCAATAAAAATCGAGCAACCTTACCGCTAGATCTCCGCGTGATTAATGCAGCTTAATTTAAAAATATCGAAACTTATAATGTAGAATTTAATTGATGATTTAAAAAAAAAACTCAAAACTCATGCACGTTACAGAACACTGAACAATAAATAAAGAAAATATGTAATAATACAATCTGTAATCCTGCACTTTGTAAAAATAATGCGACACTAATGAAATTTTTGTAAGTATGTATAATATAAAAAAAAGCGTATCTTTGAAAGTTTTTAAAGTTTCTTTAAAATTAAATACTCAACTTTGTCCGTTCTACAATTAATTTAGCACTGTAATTTGCATGTGTATTCAGCGCTCGTCAGATAATTTAGAGATGTACCGAGTAAATATTATAGTGTATAAATGTTATAGTGCAATAGACTGGTACTTGATGGAGGCATATTTTTTTTACATGAATTAATCATATCACACTCGTGACAGATATGTATGCGAGGGTGATTGTAAACAGCGACCATCCTGCTGCTAAAACTATCATTCAGCAACGAGAGATACATATCAACAGATATGCTACAACGTACACGCACAAAATTGGAAAAAAAGAGAAAAAAAAAGGAGATAAATCTCATTTGTCGAGAGTTGTTCCATTACATACACACACAAAAGCGATTTCTATGTTTACACATGGCAATAAAAATACAGCAGTCGACTGACTTATTTATTTTTTCCACGTCTAGATAAAATTCACAAAAACTCTTTTCTCCTCTTTTTATTTATTTTATATACAGCACACAATTATATGTATAAAATTAGCGAAAAATCTGACCTGCGTAGGAATCGCGACGGATGGGGAAAAAAATCGCCGAAATACAACGAGAGTTATCGTTCGCAGAGCCCTGCGATCAGCATTTGGTATACATTCACCGAAATGCAGCCCAAAGCGAATCCAATTTCCCAGCGCGCTTCGCGACCGACATGCAGGCGATGACGCAGGTGCGGCGCACCGCAACACGGCGGCTGAAATTAATCACTCTGATAAATAATAATAACTGGCGGCACTCTCGCGCCTAGTTAGTTCGTTATTAATACGCAATTCATATTAAACGGGCTCTTCTCGCATGCCCATAACGACATACGGGGCCGAATGTACTCGGCTCTTCACCCCGACGCGCGCATTCGCTGTCCTGGACGCTTGGTGTGCGTGCGATATGACGCGCAGGGTGATACTCGTGCTTCACACGGGGCCACAACCTTGTTACTTTATGCGCGTATCGGACACATCTCATAATTAATGTGCCATAATTAATCGGCGCCGGTCCGACGCTCGGTGTGGACATTAGTATCGCGGGACATGTACCTCGTGCTATGCCACACTGTTGCGAGTTTCTAAATAACTATCTACGATGGCACGACGCGACGCGCGCGAGTTCGTCTTTGAATCTGACGAACCTGTTTCATCGCATGACAGCGGTAGTTGGAAGTGAAAAGGGACCAACCATTATATCAAGTATTCCAAGCGTAATATACTGCTTGTTGCATAAATATCCTTGAATTATTGACTGAAACGGAAATTACGGAAGTCAAAGCGCAATATTTAATATTGCGTATTATTTTCTTTAAACGATAGTTAAAAATCGCAAAAATTATGATATCTCTGATCCGCGGAAATTACAATTTTAGTAGTTACTCAACGTGATTTTATCTCAGTATTTTATCTCAGTATTAAAATAAATATGCAATTTTTTTAATGGGTTATTACATCGTAAATTACAAAATAATAACTAACTTATAAGACTGTTATATTTTTGTTAATGGGAATGCGATAAAAGATGTAAGGCAATACTATCTGAAAATAGTTTTCCCTTCAATAATAACGTTACTGAAGAAGCGGTAGGGAGTAGCAAGAAGGTCCAAGCTGATGAAGAAAGGACTTGATGAACAGACAATGGGACGAAATCAACGTTCAAACAATCACTATCTAACGTCGTTGTCAACGTAAACCGTACTGACGTTGTTGATAATTCCAACGGTAGACAATGCAAGGCTATAGCGACGAGCGAGAATGTGCTAGGTGGGAGGAAATAGGCTAGGCCGTGCGAGATAAGCTTTTAATTTTCACCCGAGTCCCAAGACCCGACAATGCCACCAAATTAAAACGCCCTTCGCGAGCGCACGGTAACACGAGGGCGCGACTACGTTTTGCATAATCACTTTACGAGCGAACAAAATCCGCCGAAATAATGGTCGACTTCCCTGACGACGATCGCGTGGTCGCGTATGCGAATATCTGCGCGATTTGCCAAATTTTACTATCGGATCGGACAGCTACGCACATGTTGTCGAAATTTACGGAGGGAGAGGTCCATGCGTTTATGAAAAAGCATCATTTCCGGCGCTCCATGTCGTGGCAAAAGTTATATCGAACGATCGTTCATTTAACCGTTTCAATAAAACGCGACGATCAGGCAACGGTAATTTTTTTTACCGTCTCGCGATAAAATTGCGTAATGGTCGATTGCAGTCAGAGAAAGCTGCGTTTACGCTCGGCTTTTAACTTTCAAAATTCGGTTTGTTAGTGTTCATTAAGAGCCAACAAAGTTTAACGAAAGTCCTACTTCTGAGAATGTAAAAAGAAAGTACTAAGTTTTCGCGTCAGGATCACTAAAGCGCAGCTATACGTAGAGAGACAGCTGCGGTGTAATGCTGCCGCAAGTTTCAAACTGTTACGGTGTAATAGTATTAATTACAATAATCCATTACAAAATCTGCGGAATATCCTGGCGGACGTAAAGCGATTATTTGTTGGAACGTGGTACTGCAACAGTGATAATCCAATACTGAGTACAGTGCGATAATACATAAGCACGCTCATAAATGAGAGAAGAGTGTTTCCCGTTTTCCGCATAGCAGTAATGTGTATACTGTTGGTGCAAATAAACAGCCTTTACTCATGTCTCAACAAAAATTAATTTCTAAACTTTTAGATACATATATGTATATAAGTCGTACGAAGATTTTCGGAATAAAAATATGAAACCAAGGCATGCCACTTAAATATATAGGTCGTTTATATTAAGTTAGTCAGCAAAGAGAAAGAAGGGTGTACAACGAGTTAACAAAGATAAAAGGTAGAGATGGGAAAGCTTTTATTTTTCACTCGACCTCTAGCGACAATGGACGGGAATTAAAGCGAAGTACCGAGCTCGCGTAATTGTTTTACGAGCGGATAAAATTCATGAAGGCCCTCGTAATATGGGCGGATGTTTTCTTTTGAGATGTCAGTTTATGCGAAACTTCCTGCGTCTTTGTCACTCTCTGTGGCATAAATATTACAATAGTACTTTTCGCGAATACTCAGTCGAAGTGGCCGGTCTCTGGAGAGTTGTCGAGACATCAAATAATGTCGATAATGAAGTCGAAAATAGCCATCGATTCGTACCACTGCCCCATATTTCTCATGAAGCTGCAAAGATCCAAATAAATGTTGCCAATAATGAAAAATGTAATCGATCATTTTTCACGTATTTTTAACAAGTGGCACAGTAGTACATATATAGAATATTATTAATATATATTATATAAGTATACATTATTATTATATAAGTATATATATATATATATTTATATAAATAGCAATTTAGAATTACATTGGGTGCATTCAGAAGCGACGACCGCTCACTGAGCAAAAAAGGGATTAATCTATTATTAATATGTTTATTTATTATAATTCGTAACGTAGAATAATTACTTTATCTAGTATAGATAATCTTTAATATCACTTTTCTTACTTATTTATAAATAAACATATTAATAATAGAGAAATCCCTTTTTTGCTCAATGAGCGATTGTCGCTTCTGGATGTACCCATTTCAATTACATTTTAAAAAAGAATTATTAAAAAAAATTAATCGTTATTTTAATCGTTATTTATTTAACATTTAAAATTACATAAATTCATAAACAGAAAGACTCAAAGAGGCAATAAATAATTTAAGGAAGATCTCAAGAAAGTTCTTTCCAGCTGTTCTTGAGAAATAGCATGCTATAGGGAAATGGCGAGGGGGCGAGAAAGAACTAAACAATACAGCTAAGGGTAGCAGTACGCGGCTAAGATTTTAAACGGAACATTGTACACCCCTGCGGTGATGGATTTATCGTAACAGTCCTCTCCCCGGCGGAACCAAACTGGAGTCCCCGTTGGCAGTTACATCGTAATGATATAGTGTCGCACGCTGCTGGAAGTTTACGCTAATGGGACGAGCCCGAGGTAAAATGTGTCCGAAGTTTGGACGTCACCGGCGCGGGTTTAAGAAGTTGTCTCGGGCGACGCTCCTCCGGGATAGAATCTATTGTACTACCGGGCTGAGCTTAGCATGTACGATGGTCCATCGAAACGACAGCGCGGCACGGCGCGGCGTAAGACACGTGGAATAGGCTTTTGTCAAGAAGTTTCTTCCCTCCGTTCGAGTTTAGCGATTATATTGGCTTAGTTTACAAATGACGTGCTGCTTGGATACACGAATAAAATATGCTTGTGCGCGCAGTCTCTCTTTCTTACATGCACACTCTCTTCCTCGCTCTTCTCGCTCTGATATCCACGATTGCAACGTTACTGGAAAATTCGCGAGAATCCAGTAACGCAGTTAACGAATTAAACAAAACATATCCTGAATTTTTTTTATATGATTGAAAAACACCGATATTTACACGCAGAAAGCGAAATTGCGAGAATATTTGTTCAGTTAACGAGATAAATAATTCATTTAGTGATCATACAAAATGTTACATCATTGAGGAGATTAGTATTTAGTATATTAAATTTACGAAACACGTATTAATTAAATCTTGCACTTTATATGTTTGTTACATCATTAAATATAACCTGATATTTTAAAATAGATTAAAAATTATTAATAGTAATTGGAATGTATACAACAAAGAAAGAAAATTAACTGATAAAGAGAAATCACTTATTTAATGTTATAGATGTGTATCTACAAATTCCAAAATCACTAAATACTTTTATCGTTAAAGATTCTTTTATCGATTTGAACTGATTTCTTTTCAGTGGCAAGGCTATTAACATGGCAAGACGATAAAAACTTTTAATAAATTTTAATAAATTAAATTTCAAGAAAAATTTTTCTGTGAAATTCGATAGTTTAATAATAAAATTTATCAACTAATTCAAATAGTCACTTTACTTAAATTAAATTTCAATTTAAAAATATTCGAAATTGGAAATGTAATAAATTACGGTCTTCCTTCGTATTTTTAATAAAGGCTCAAATATTCTTTTTTGCTAAAGATTCTTTATCGATTTGAAATTGACTTCTTTTCAAATATGACAAGGTAATTAACGATAAAAAATAAAGAACACACACTTTTAATAAATGAATTCCCAGAAAAATTTTCTTACAAAATTCAACAATTTAATAATAAAATTAATTCAAATAGTTTCTTTACTTAAGTTAAACTTTAATTTAAAACTTGTCATAAAAATACTCAAAATTAAAAATGCAATAAATTACGGTCTTTCTTCATATTTTTAATAAATGAAGATCGCCTGCAGATTATGTAAAGAAGCTGTGATTAAAAAGATATCCAGTGGTTCTAGCACTTTCTGTATATTTCCGCATAAAGCTATATCTAGATGAAAGATACATCAGCTAGTCATGACTGCTAATTTCCTCTATGTCCGTTTTCCTGGTAGACATTTCCTTAGGAGCATCACGTTTCTCTACACTGATAGTTGTAAATCTTATTAGGCAAGTTCGTATATTGATTCGATTTAATTTTCATGTTCTTATGTCATAAATCATTACTTAGAGAGTATCATGTAATTTCTTACGCGTATTCTATTTTTAATATATAATTTTAAAATTATAACGTTAAAATTTTCTCAACATTCAATTGTAAAAAAAAAACAGAATAACATAACCAAAAAAATTCATAAAATAACATGTGAAAAAATACTTCGCAAATGTCACGATAAAAATTTTTAAAAGTTCATTCCGTTGAAAGTTATAATGTACGCTTTAGTGTGTTTATGAAGTTTTTCGCCATTTCGCTAGCTGCCCCGTTAATCCAACTACACGGCCAAGATATATACATATTTAGATACAGAAATGCATAACAACGAGAATATTTCAAAACACTGCATTCTCAATTTTTAGCGCCACTTTTGCGAGTTAAACTTAAATTGCTTTAACTTTCAGACATCTCAGTTCAGTCGCATTTCATCTTCAAAATAACTTTGTAAATAAATAGCAATATTATCATGTAAAATATATATTTCTGTTATTTCTTTCATCATAAATATTTTATCAGAATAATATAATTAAAATTCTCATTGTTAAAGATTTAATTTTATCTTTAAAAAATGTAATATTTAATTACATAATTTGAAACTCTTCCAACAATGAAATAGTATTTCAAATTATCGCTTTCACTAGTTCTCATTAACACCGTAAATAAAATATCCTAATCTCTGTAATTACAAAGAGGAAAATAACGAAAGTATATAATAAATTGTTAACATCACAAATCAGAAAAAGGTATAAGCGTCATAGTAGATGCTACTTTTTGCTTTTCGACTCATGCTATCTGCAGCATGGATACAAATTTTCCTGGAATTTTCCATTACCCGGTGAACGTGATTCCGTGTCCAGCAAAGTATTATCGATGCGCTGTATTGTACTGTATCGAAATTTTCACATGCCAATTACGGGCAATCGAAACCGATGGAATGCGCTAAACAAGTAAAAAGCAAATATGCAGATAATAACGAAATTAAAATTCGTTAAGTATCGCGATTAAAATCATAAATTTCTATATGTATCCTTATGAAAATTTAATCCTATTCATAATCTGAAAATATCTTGAATTATCCCTGGGATTTTATCCCTCAATATATTATATAAAATAAATATAGCAAATACAGTACATAATGTATAACTGTTTCTTTTAAAATCATATACAAATCTGCTAAGTAACTGTGTTAAAGTGTCGTTGACTTAGCTAAAATCTTTGCACGTCAAAAAGAATTTTAAAAGTAACATAACATATTCTTTCTATCGTAACATAAAATATATATAAAAATAGTTTGCTATTTATAAAACAGAATTTAATATTTTCTGAAATGTTGTTGTTGTAAAAAATAAAAAATAATAACCGATATATACAAAATTAATAATTTTAAACTAAATATTAAAACAAAGTAATAATAAAAAATACAGTATTAATAATCAGTACAGTAAAATTTAATTTATATATATATATATATATACATATATATATATATATATAAATTAAATAATAATAATTTTATAATAAAATGATTTGTAACAATTTATTATTTGTGATTATTTGTAATAATTTATTATAATTTTGATATCGATTACAATCGGTTTGTAATTGATATCAAAATTATAATAAAATTTCTCCTTATTAAAAATCTATCTACAAATGTAAGATATTATCCGAAATTATCAAAGCTTATCAAATCGCAAAATATACAACGTATTCTCATTCACGGAGAAGTGGCATACGACGCTACTATGATTACTAATCACGCGCTTTGAGTTCATGGTCTACCACAACGTCATCGTTCATTCATCAAGAAACGTTAAGCGAGACGTTACCCAACCAAAAATTCACTATTCGTCGAGAGTGTTCTTAGTAGCAGATCTCATTTACATTCATCAGTAAGATAGTGGTATGATATATATATATATCTCAGTCGTGTCGCTATAATCAGTGTTCTTGCACAAGATTCAACGTTCATTTGCTCGCGCTTTGAGTCATGATATTAAGACTTCAATTAAACAACCTCGTCGACTTGGAAACTAATATGCCATTGGATAACTCCAACGCGTATTCAGAATGCACGTCTGTATACCTCGGACGTCGATGTGAGAAGGCAGGAAACTAGCAGGAAAATCGTTCTTCCGCATCCGCCATCTCTCCAACACTCCAATCGGCGATGTCGCCGTCGACATAGAGTCGAGAGAGACATATAGTCGGAGGGTGAGAAAGCTGTAGGTATAATGACGTGGCGTGTGTCCTTTGAAACGACTTGCAAACAGTGGCGCAAGCACTCGGAAGGAAAAGGGTGGAAATGGGTGGTTGAATGAGAGGAATCTCTTGGAATTACCGGAGGTCGTAGTTTAATCTTAGCGCCGCCATCAATTCCCGCGGAATTTAATCCTTTGCCACATACCTGTTATTTTCAGTAAGGAACGGGATAGTTTTCTATCGTTTCCGCGACGACGCGCTGCGACCACAAAAATTGAATCCTCGAGACGAATTGCTACAGGACATTTATTTTTACACGTAAATTGCAATAAGACATTTCGCACCGATGTATCATTCAAATTTTGAATATGATTATTCCTTTATATCGAAATACATGTTACTATACTATATTTCGGATATTTTAAAATATAAAAAATTGATGATTTATATTCTAATATTGCATTTTCGAAGTTTTTAAAGAATTGAGACAAATCAAATCTATTAGAAAGATAACATTATTACAAAATAGCAGTCAGATTTAGAAATTATTTCCAAAACAAAATAGAAGTTGCTATCTTTTTTGGGGCAAAAACAACATCCGCCAACAAAAATCAATTGTCTGTAACGTACGCAATTTCATTATCACCTATTGTTCAGTGAGTTCACCAACGAAAGCAAGCAAAAGGGAACCGTCGATTGTGTATTTATATGAGAGAACTCAGTTTCAAAAGCAACGGTTAAACGCAAATTAAAAACTAGCAAGCGCAACAAAAGAATGCGCACAATGAAAACTGTAATGAAAACTACTTTCTGGAGTTGAAAAGTGTCACAAAAGCATTTGAGGAATTAACCGAGTGGCCGGAACAATTCCTCAGGACTCTCTTGCGGCAGCAATTTAATATAAAATAGTTCACACGACAGTTGTGTGTGTTTCGTGCACCATGAAAATAACACAATCTCGCATCCACTGAAAATAACATTCTCGCGTTCTATCAAAGAAAGATCTTCCAAAGATTGTTGTCACATAATGATTTTATAAAATAGTATTTATTTTCTTATATAACGAATTTATTACGTGCTCATAGTTCTCTGACAAACCAAAATTAAAATATTGTAAAAGGAGAATATAATTTACATTTATATGTTCTTAGTTTTTCAATCTTGCTCTCGCAAATGCTACAATGTACGATAAAAATAAATTTTAATCTGCACACAGTTCCAATTTGCAAAGTACGAAGTTCTTATAAAAAGTTCTACTTTAAACAATTTGTTACGATCATTTCGCAAGTGACACCCATCTTTGATGCGAATGGAGTTTTCTAGTTAACATCCCTATCTCCCATGCATTATGCAAGGTGCGCGCGCATACACATTCGTCGTACCGGAAGTGGCGGTAAATCGGATCTGAAACTCCCGATATATCGCGCGAACGATGCGCCCTTCCACCCCTTTACGCGTTTGCATATAAATAATATCGCAAGATGGCGGCGCCGAATCATAAAGTTCCTGCGGAACGTGAAGTTGCGGTTTGACTACCTTGCTTATCTGTCTATATACAATGTTTTCGATCGATCGTCCATACAAGTAAAGAGCGAGAAGCGTCTCGTATCACATATATTTTTCAGATCCCAAATTTATGTATGATCTTCTATCGTGAGATCCTAAGATAGAATCCTTCCTCATCATCGAGCGATGTATATTATCGATTTAAAGCGCAAACTTGACTTAGGCATCAAATCGCTTCCAGATTCAATAAACCACTGAATAGGTGAATAATATCCTACATCGAAAAAATCAATTCGTCGATCAATTTGCTAAGGAAATATTCATAAAAAATTCTTAGATAAATCTTCTATTTTGATATTCAATCCTGCTACGTATCTTGTTAAAAAGTATCATGAATTAGCATTATAAAGATATTACTATCAGTTAAAAAAAAAAATTTTATTGTATATGTGAGATTATTCCTTGTACAAAATAAAATATTAAATTGTCTCATAAAATGATACATAACAATAAAAAAAAAAACTTTTTTATATTAATACAAATTTCTCAAGGAAAAGTGACTGCACACAACTACTTTGCTCGATCATCTCGAAACAGAAATAAACTCGTGATGATGTGGGGTTTACTAATAGCAACTTGCAACAGCATAACGAAAATATAATGCCATGCAAAGCCGAACGACACTGACCTTAGCAAATCTTTCCTGCGTGTCAAGAATCTCTATGAACAACGACACCTTATCATCCATGATCTTGAAACCGTTCCTCGGCTGCGCCAATAGCTGCTGTATCGCCTGCGACGTAGTGAGCGGCGTCGCCGGACTCGTTGCCGGCGTGGAAGTTCTCGTACCAGTACTTCCACTGCTGGAGTTGCTATTGTGAAGATGAGTGCAGCCGAGGAAGATTGGATTACCATTCGGGGAAACACCGCACGTGAACGGACGGAAGGGAAGTCCGTGAAATGTGGGGCTAGGTCGCGGAGCGGATGTGCGAAGCAATGTTTGAGCAGATGGCAGAGATAATCGTCGCACGGCACTCTGATTTTGTTGTTGTTGTTGTTGTTGTTGCTGCTGTTGTTGCTGTTGGCTCTGTTGTTGAGATTTCGACGGCGATTTAAGTATCTGATAATCGCTAGCGGCTGAAGGTAATGACCGGTATCCAGAATCCGAGGGGGAAGCAGGTGGCATGGGAACTCCTTGTGGCGTCGTAGCGATACTATGAGGTCTGGGAGGTCGAAGGGCGGCGCCTAAAGTCCAGGTGTTGGAATTTCCAGGGTTAGTCAGTATACTCAGACAGGGCCCTTGTGACGTGGGCGTGGGTGGTTGAGGATGTGGCATGGTCGAGGCGTACGCTCTACGAGGTATGGGTTGATGTAGAACCATCCCGGAGGCACCCCATTGTATAGGCTCCCCTGGTGTGCGAGCGGACGCGGATACGCTTGTTGGTGTTGTTGTTGTAGCTGGAGGCAAGCCTGTTGCAGCTGTAACGGGTGTCGAGGCGATGCTGTGAGGCCGCCTAGGTAAGGGTTGTTGGCCGTTCCATAAAGATTGGGGTGGTACAGCGCTGCGAGTTGCGGATACCACGACGACGCCGCCGCCGCCGCCGCCGCCACTGACGCTGCCGGCTGATGTACCGTTACTCCTTGGTTCCTGTTGACCGTTGATGCCGCCATTGATGCCATTGTTGTTGCTGGTGGGTAGAGATACTGGAGTACCGGCGACCGAATGGGCACGCCGTTGTACCACTCCTGGTACACCGCATGCGGTTGCATTTGGTGTAACACCTGAGCCCCACGCTGCCGGTGCTGTTGCTCCTGGTGCTGGTGCTGCTGATGATAATGGTGTCGCTGCGGCTGCTCTACCACCGAGCTGACCAAGGGGATGTTGGACACCGTGGAATGGTGGAGCGGCAATACTATGAGGACGCCTCGGTGCTGTTGGGTGTGATAACCCGTTGGGTGTAGAGCGAATTTTATTTGCGCCGGATGCTGGTATCGGGGCAGGTGGTGTGTAGAGGGGGAATCCGTGACCATTGTGACTCGGGCTACGGGTGGGCAGCTGATTGATCGGGGACGATCGCAGATTGTTATGCTGCTGTTCGTTCTGGTGTTGCTGATGTTCGTTGACAGAGCTTGCTCGATTTGAGGGGGAGGGGTGTGTTGGGGCCGGTGGGGGCGGGGGTTCCAACAGATTTTCAAGTTCTGCAGACAACGACCACGCTGAGGGTATTGCTGATAATGATGGTACTGTTGGTAACGCTGGTAGTTGGACGGTAGTTGTTGAACCGCCGCCGCCACCGGGCTCGGAGTTGTTGATTGCGACGGCAGGATTTGGCGAGGCGGATTTGTTGACGTGTGCGGTGCGTCCACCGCCGATGAGAGCGGTGACGTGCTGTAGATGACGATCATTCAGACTCGCGCGTCCGTTCACATTGCGATAGAAGCCGGGACCCGGCGCGAGATTTAGACTCGTCGGTTTTTGCTTCACTCCGCCGTTAGGCTGCGGAGAGACGGCGGGTTTCGGCTCGCCCATTTGGTTTTATCGGCGCGAGGACACAGCCGATCAGGTGTCCAAACTTGAGAGCATCGCCTTGGTTGATTGCAACTCCGCGAATACTTTCAATGTATTGTGAGTCTATTGATCTCTGTTTAAGCGCAAAATTCCCATGTCAAAAGTATCTAACTTGCAATATTTCAATGTCAAAGGTATTTTCAGATGAAAATAAGTCTTCCTCAATAATATTCTTAAACTATTCTTTAAATATTAATACAATCATGGGCGCAAAACTACTCGAGAGTTTAGTGACATCTGCTTCGTGTAAGAAAATCGATAAATTCCATCCTTCTGATAAATTCAAGATTACAGTTTATCTGCACAGAGAGTATTATACCAGATTTCACAAAGTCTATTTATATTTCCATTGCGTCTGTATTAACGATTTTATAGGTCGCTGGTAATTCGATGCAAAGTTCGATATTTTGCGAATCAATGGCACGGATTTGTTCATTTGCCACGTCGTTCTAGGCCGTTTAAATTTCAGTCACTGGTGTTTCAACAATTCAAGTAATATTTCGAAATTACAAACAATCAATTTTATGTCTCTCTACGTTAATCTGAATGAGCATGCATTAATGCATGTAAATCACATGCGTTGTTATTAATAATATTTGTTGGGTATCATCGATTAAAATAAAAATCCGTTGTCGCTTTTATATTGATTCTAGATATCAGTATCCAAATATTTCTATTTTTGAACAAATTCACCGTTTTCATAATAATGTTTCAGCCAACTCTTTGAGCTGTTGTCTCATTGATCATTATAGCGTCATAATATTCTCACTAAAGTTATCGATAATTTTCGACTAATTATTATCGATAATATTCACTAGAAATGACGATATTCATTAAATTTTCTAAATATATTTCAAATCAACTACGGACGCTATAATTTTTGTTGATGATTATATAGTTATTGTTCTTCATTAAGACGCTACTCAATAAAATTCTTCTATCCAGTAGACTAGTAATGTTAATCATTATTTCGGTTCTGAATCTTCAATGATTGATGAACAATAATGAAAGATGAAAACATATTTAGGCACGTGGCCGGTTGTTTAAACTGCATCAAATTTTAATTAGACGTCGGCTTTAATCTACTTACTAAAAAAACACTACAAGCTTTCCATCAACGGCTGATTTTCACTAAATTATCGCAAAATTTCATCGATACATGTATTCTTCCATCAGTTTATATCACGAGGAATGATCTTTATTACGTGTACACTAAACACTATCCACCACTCAAATTTTGAGATATTTAAATATATTAAAGAGAGATCAATATGACGATTTGTATTTTAAATTTTGAATAATTTTGAGACATTTCTTTAATCGTAACGATAAGCCGGTCATTTTCCTTCTCCGACAGATATTTCAACTTCCACCTATTTTCGAACTATTTTTCCAACTATTATACTCCTCGAATCGCGATCAAACAAGTATCGTTCACTTTCCTCGATCTCTTCCAATTCTTAAGCGTTCTTCTCACTGTCATTCTTGCAGTTATTTTTCCGGTTCACCGCACAATTTCTTTCACTTCTATTCATTCATCCTTCGCGCGGATCTTCTCAGACAGTTTCCTCAGATTCCGGTACTCTTACTCGTCCAGGCGACGACAGGGTTACAGTGACGTTTCGTCGTTCTCAAATTTGTCCGATCGACAACGTCTATCGTTCGCGAATTAGTGACTGGTACCATACTCTAGCCGAAGGGCACTTGCCGAGCTTGCCGAGCTTGCCGAGCTTCTTGCGAGCGAGCAAAACGTACGCGTGGTACTTCCTACCGGCAAACGGCGAACGCGTGAGTTCAATGTGCGCGGGTCAGGAATTGCAGAGGGAAGTTAGGGACAGGAGGTCAGTCGGTTGAGACTGACGCGTGGCTGCCGTGCCGGGGGCGGAGTGGCGTGCTCCTCTTTGGAATACGGCGGGATTCGAGCCGCGACGAGGCGCACGCCTGCGCCGCACGACCGATTACTACTCCCGACGTCGCTTCCTCCGCCGATCTCATCCTCCCCGTCTATCTCCGTTCCACCTCCGGTGGAAGACCTCTCTCGCTCTCATCTCCCGCTATATTCTCCCCCAGGAACATCGGCGCGGTCCTGCTGCTCCCTCCTGCTGCCGCTTTTCTCGTATCCTCCACCGACTCCGCACCGACAACAGCGACGACGACGACGACGACGATGTTCCCATTTCTCTCCAAAGGATACTGCCAGCTTGCTGTGCATCTAGCAATGCGGCAGAGAAGACGGACAGAAGAAAAGAGGCAAGAATAGAAAATAGAAACGGGAAGGAGAGAAATCGTGTTTACCCGTCCAGGGTAACGTATTGAGGACGTATCTTCTATATATATTACTATGTCCCTTTTGCATTTGTAGTTACATTTACCTGTATATTGATCTGGTTAATTTGTGACTTTGCAAATTCAATCAAATAATATCAAATTAGATATATATTTGACTTTCTCTAATTATAACATAATATAATAAAATGACAGAAAATGCAAAATATTAAATATGACTTTCTCTAGTTATAACATAATATAATAAAGTGACAGAAAATGCAAAATATTCCATCAATTAAACGTGTCGGGAATAACTTTACCACGACAGATATAATTACTGTAAAATATATCGTGCAAATTTCGGATAAAAAATAAAAAATCATTCTTAATCATATATTTCTGTGAGAAACGTAATAGTGTTAAAAAAATGTACAAGTACAAAATGAAAAAGAATGGAAGGAGCAAAATGGGATCTTTATCTCTGTAAGGACGATGCTCACTGATATTCACAAGATATAGTTTCTCGGCATCGTTTCCATTCCTCCCGATATACCCGACATACCCGACTGGTTTTCTTATGGTCATCTCCGTTTATTCTTCGCCTCACTTTTACTGTTTCCGTAATATGTACAGCATACGTCGACCATTAGAATCCTCCTTTATCGGACAGGACGAAGTGTTGACTACGAAAACGCGTAGAATAATGACAATATTCGTAGGGAGAAGACAATTTCTGCACGGTAAAAATTTCAAGCGCCGCTGAGTCATGAAAGCGATCGGTATGATCAATTTAAAAGTCGTTTTCAATAGATAGACGCGCGAATAAAATTAAAAGGAAATACGACTGAAAAAATTAAAAGAAAATACGACTAAAAGAGACGCTTATTGATATTTCTGCTGCTTTGTCGATGTAATAAGATAAAAATGTGAAGAAAGAATCGATCAAGAAGATGATGAAACGAGACTGTCGCTAACTATCTCTCCGAAAATACTACGAAGCGTCATACGCATTCATCGTCTGTCTCGCAGCCTCTCTATCTTACGCAAGTTATCTATATGGAACTGTGTAATGTAAACGGCGTGTGTCGACTGAGTCTCCTTTTCACAATCTGGCTGCAGAGACCTAACAGATGCGACCGGAGCGCATGCAAGTCGATCATGATAATGGTAATGATTTTCGCTCGTATTTTTCCCAAAAATTCTCTGAAAAAGTATAAGTAGAATAAAAGCAAATAAATAAGAAACCAAATTTAAAATACATTAAATTTCTACTATTATCTTTAAAGTCTCCTAAATTTCATAAATTTCTACTGTTATCCATACCTTATTATTATCCAATATTACTTACTATGTCAATTTTTTTATTCTGATTTCTCTCTCTCTCTCTCTCTCTCATTTTTAGTTTTTCCAAATTTAAAAATTGTTTCATATTTCCAAATCATCTCACGTAAAATATGTGTATATCGGAAACAACATACATTTTTCCCTTTTAAGTACTTTCTTTCTGTTTTAATATTTAAAATTTTTCAGTAGGCGATAATGTAAAAAAAACTGCGACAGTGATATGTGCATGATCTATCTTTTCATATATATATATATATATATATATATATATATATATATATATATATATATATATATATATATATATATCATTTAGGTAATTTTTTCTTACTTTCATGCATGTTATTACTTGCTTATCAATATTTGATCGAATTCTATTAGTAACAATTTAAATACGTGAGATTTCACAAGAAAAATATACAGAAATAGATGTAGGTTTCAACGACACGTAATTACTTTACCGCGACGCCAAACTAGACAAGCACAGAGATATTGAAGATATTAAAGACGGAAAATGAAATCGAAATTGCGTTACGCGCAAGCCTGCGATTAAAAGGTAAAGATTAAAGACGCGCGTTTCTTTTATAGCTCTATAAAAATGATGAAATGAACGATTTTATGTGAAGATAATTAAAAATTGATTGATTTTAAGCGTTATTTTCTTTTTGTGTAGAAATAAATAAGGATAATCTATTTTACATTGCATATAACAGCAAAAGTGTCAATCGTCGTTTTGATTAAAAATTTAGAAACTTAAATAAGATTTACTGTCACACGCAAAATAATTTTTATATATTAATGCTACGATAGTTGCTAACGCGCATAATACAAAAAAATTATCGACATTCAGCTAATAAATAACAATAAATGCTGTCGAATTTCCTGAGTTATATGGTCAAACAGATTTCTCTGTTTAGTCATACAACTCAGGAAATTTGACAGCATTTATTATTATATTAGGTGTTGGAATTAATTCGTAGCGTTTTACAAGTGATGGGAAGTACTTTCATTAATGTATTTTTTAATGCTCATGTGAAATAAATAACATTCTTTCATTAAAAAACGCTACGAATTAATTCCAACACCTAATAATATTTATTAGCTGAATGTGATAATATTGTATTACGCGCATTAACAGCTCTCCTAACATTATCTCGTTTGTACTACTGAATAATAATAATAATAAATGTCATATGTCTACTGTTATCTATTTCTAAAAGTTGATGACAATTCAACAATTAAAAAAATTAAACAAAGTTGTATAAAGTCTGCTTTCTATTCTTTGTTGGTCTAAGTACATAAAAAAGAGAGAATTCTTTTATATAAGAATTACAAACATAGTAAAATAAAAATTTTCTTATTATAATTATATTCTATCTGTGTTGATTGACTAAGAATAATTAAATCGATCAAAGAATTTAAGTCAAATTACGTAACAAAAAATTTTTAATGTACAATACAATAAAGTGTAATAACTAAGTATTATATTAAATAACGATCTCTTTATAACTCTAGAATGGTTGGCTATAAAAAATAAATGGATAAAGATAATTTTGTATACTTTTATATTGTTTCCTAATGCTAAATATATTAAATTTAACTTCAAGAGTTCTATCCATAATAAATTCCCATTATGTAAATTTTTGAATATATTAATATATAATTTTTTATATATATTTTATATATACTCCGTTTTATACATGCCTTTATCGATCGTATCACGATGCTGAACTTCTAGAAGGAACATATAAGTTTATTGGTATCTTAAGTAACTTGCTTAAGCGACATCAAACTTCTAGCATAAACACTGCATCATGTCGTCAAAGTCTTCAGTACGAGATAAGTTAGAGCGACTAAAAATTAAATCTTGAATAAAGAATTTCTCTCTATATATATAATGTTATCTTCAATACCTCAAGTTTAAATATATTTGCGATATACATTTGTAAGTTTAAATACATTTACCGCTTTATTATACATTCCTGTATACATATGCAGACATACACAAGAGAGGGAGAGAGGGCAGGGGGAGCTTGGCCCTCTAAATTTTGACAAAAAAAAACAGTTAATTAGAGTCTAGACATGAAAGGATTAAGGAATAACAAACAATAAATAACAGATTTCAGTCTATCAGAAATCATAATACATGGTTTCTAATAGGCTGAAATCTGTTACTTCTTGTTTCTTATATCTTATTCCTTCTCGTTATGTTCCTTACATCATGAAAATCATTTTTACGACGAAAAGTTAAACATTTATTAGCTAATGCATTGATTATGCGTTATACAAACGAAAGTTGAAAATCCCCCGAGACTTTAATATTGCTTTAATATTATATAGTATATTTTAATAAGCTTTGTGTGAAGATAAATTTTGCTCTCCTCCAGCGAATGAAATATACTGACTACAAAAAATGATTTTGCTGAAATAAAATATTTTAAAATTTAAACTATAATAAAATTAAAATATTTATAATGTTCAATCAGAATAAACTTAATTCCCTCATTATTTTGTAACATTAATATCATTAATATCATATAATAGTTACTTTTAAGATATCATCGTACGCATATTTTTTAATATCAAAACAGGTTCGACAAACTTCCGCAAATTAGCTGATAAAATAACGTCGACGTTTCTTGAATTATCCATGATTCCTGGCGCGAATACTATGTCCGATACTACTTCCTAGCTGATAGATACAAATAGAAACGGCGGTGGATGTGTACGAATACCGAAACTTATTCGATCCAATGGGCGGCTGTCGAACGAGATTACGCGAAGTTCCGATGAGGCTGCGACGCCGTTGCTGCCGGTAGATAAATCATTTGCTATAACCCGGCGCACAAAGCAAAATAATAAAAGCACTCCGTTGGCGAGCGAGCTAGGCGCCAACGGAAGGAAGAAAGGAAGGAAGGAAGGAAGGAAGAAAGGACGGACTAGTCTCGTCTCGGCGAAGGAAAACTCTGCAGTTAGATGACACTGGGCTTATATACTGGATATATAATCCGCCTGCGCAAGATACACGAAACTCGATCAAATCTACTCATAGGAATTTAAAACTAATCCAGAAATAATCATGGTTTACTATAGAACGTGTGAGAAAGAATCCGGAAGACAATTTTATTAAAATTTCCTCCAGTGAAAATTTTATATATATATATATACCACAGTTTTAATTTATTACGATATATCTGTTCCGAGTTATAATCTAATTGTAAGACAAATTCGTATTATCTACTTATTCTTCATTAGATATATCTTTTAATATACAAATATTTAGATATTTGTATACTAATTGTATAATAATATTTTATTCGTCATTAGTAATATTTTTATGAATCTCGTTACCAGCAAAAACTAAGTTGTGAAATTTGAATGATAAATCACGCTTTAATTGCGAATTTAGTCTTTATTTGCTTGGTCTGTAAATTATGAATCTACCACGAGGTATTTTCGAGAATAAACATTAGGATCGTATATCATCCACGATTTACGAATTAATTTGGTTTGCAGGTGTCGTAGGTATAACCGATTCGTGTCGTAATTAATTCTACCGCCAGCACACTCAGGCGATTCGTTCCACTCATCGCCACTCTCGCAAAGTACTCAGTGAGTACCGTGAAGTTTTCTACGATTGCAGCTCTTTGTAAATATGTATACCATTGCGAATTATATATTTCGATTAGATGTATAATGAATCTTTCAAGATAGGATACGTATTTCGGGATTTCTCTACGTGTCCGTACGGAACACTATTAAAGTTCCAAGCAACACAGGGGATTACTGGACCAAACGTTGACCGAAATGCCACAATAGGTTCGTTAGTGGACACACGTTAACCACAACAGGCAGGAAGCGCTAAATGAGGAACGATCAACAATCCAGCCTTTGAAAACCACTTAGAAGCTTGATCTGCATTCCCTTTTCTATATTTGTCTTAAATCGAGGAAAATTGAATTATTCTTCTAAAAATTTAAAATTGAATTTTCAAAACTTTTTCTTTTTTCAAGAAATATAAAATTTATTCATAACGTTAATACAATAAATGTTAAATTTCACAGACTAATATTGCATGTAACATGCAATAATTGCAATTTGGCATTTTTAAAATAAAAGAATTTACAGCAAAAATATTAATCTCTTTTTATTAATCTCCTTCCAATTTATTTACCTTTTAAAACATGCTTCATATGTTGTGCAAAATATATGAATATACCAAATTTATAAACCAAAATATAAATTCTGCAATTCGACCACTATAAAGCATTCTGCAATTTATACCACCATAAAGAAATCATTCGTCGTTTCAAAAAGACAGCGACTTATAATTTACAAATACGCGAATTTTTTCAAGTTAACGCCGACGTAAAAACACGAAACTGAAAACGGAACTTTGCAGCACGGAAAAACCGCAAAAAGAATGGGGGTTGTCATAAGAAACCAAACTCTTGTCACAATATTTCATCCTCCTCTTCGCCCTCACTTTTCACTCTCCCGCTTCTATTTCATCCCGCAATCTGGTAAAAAGTTTCATGCTTATATGTGCGCATACGAAGGCACGTCATCACATAAATGACGCGTTTCAAAATGCATGATAAGTTTCAGAAAAAAAAATCATTTACCATTTTTAAAAAATTATATATTAGAAAAAAATAACAAGTGACTTAGACTTGATTATACCAACGTTACTTTGACTTTAAGCGAAGTTTAAAAGTCTCTCTTTCTTTTTATAAAACCGATGAAGAGATAGAAAAGGAGAGAGTTTTAATCGTCGCTTAATTAAAGTAATTAAAGTAACGATATAATCGAGCCTTATTGTCTTAAAAATTAACTTCGAACTTTACAAAAAAGCTTCTTTTCTGATATATTGCAACATGTATATGAGTGATACGAGAATATCCTCTCACAGCTTAGCTGTATTATACATAAATGCGGTAAAGGCACCACGGCATCGTGATTCTTCATGAGAAGTATTCCTATAGCGGGTTCGCTTACTCGCAAGTATTTTTGTGTGCAATGAGTGGCTTTGTGAAAGGAGAATAGCTAGAGTAAGTGTAGCTGTGAAATATGGGTTACCAAGTTAAGAGTGAGGGGCAAATAGAAGTAGACGCCCGCTTTAATGATACATCCTTCGGGTCGTTTCTTTTGCAAAATCTCACTCAATTAAGTTTCCGCTTGACTCTTATCATTCTCCTTTCTCTTACTAAGCTTAGGAGAGACAAATTGCTGTAAAAAAAGCGATTTTGATTTGACGTCGTAACAAGTTTTGCATAGCAATGTGTGAGTGTATGTAAAAGCAAGAGATATATTTAAGATTGTATAGAAAAAGAATAAAAAGATTTTTCGAATCTTTACGTTATCTCGCATTAAAATATCGACATGAATCAAAAAATTTCCCAGAACAATGTTAAAATAATTAATTTATCTCCATAAATAAAACAAAATATTTAGTAAATAATAAATCAAAATAAAAACAACAATAAATTCATTGTTTGAGTTCATTGTTTCAATTACAGGATTTTTTTGTAAATTCATCCTTTTAAAATGAGATTTATTGCAAGTCCATCGTATTAACATTCATAAAAATATTTAACATTAATCGTAATATAATATAATCGTAATATGATATATAATCAGATATTTAAAATTCCCAAGCTTCATGTGATATTTTTGAAATAATTCACAAAATCTTTCGACAGATCAGAATGACGCGCGTAATATTATTGCGCATGACAAATTTGTAAGCCGGTAATCGGATGTTCCGCTTTAACGCAACAAAAATCTCATATCGTCCATTAACGCCTAATTGAAATTCTCTTTCACATCGGCAAATCCGTGTCGTTTTGTAATTGAACACGTCCTGCGTCGGACTTTCACATGATGATTATATTTTACTAAATGCATGACTGAACATTCGAACTTTTCAATTACGTCGAAACCAATTAAAATCCACGACTTTGCCGTAAAAATTAACGATTCAAGGCGAGATAATAACTTATTGCTGATAAAGCAAGCGTGATAAGAACAAACCTTAAAAATTCACTTTGTAGAAAGTTTATGCTTGTTTAACGAAGAAGAGGTACGGAAGGAAGTATTCACACACGAGAGAATCAATAAACAGTTCGACAGTATTAATAATTATCTAATTTACGATTAAATTGTTATGGTAAATTCATAATACACTTACCCAAATAAAAATCGTCTTTCTCGACGTAATAATAGAATTAGAAGTACATTCGCTTACCTGAAACAAACAATAAACAGAAAACAATCAATATAATGTCATTATTTTTCCAAAAACACATAGTGTAAAGAAGATCAGACGTAAAAATAAAAAAATGCTTATAATACACATGTTAATACGAAAAACATCTTCGCATTAACAATTTTAAATATCAATATTCTACTATTTTTTACTTAATTAAAATTTGCGGTAACGATACACAATATGACGATAACAGTTTCATTCTTTTTGGATTACGTCTCGTCCGTGAGACAGCATGAAGCTCAAAGTTCATATCTGATGACAATAGGTACCCGCATTGAAAGAACTTGAGAACGGCTACAATGTAGCCGCCACACCGTTGCAAGTAACGTTTTTGCCATGCAACTCTACGTCCCTACGTCAGTTCTGCCATCAATCTAGCTGCAGAATTAACAACCCGTCAGTAATAACACTCGTGTCTGCATTCGTTATTGTACGCTTAACAAAAAGCTGAAAACCTGAATACACATCATAGATATACATAATCAAACAATAAAAGCTAAAAGTTGGCGAAAATTAAATTCGACTCCTTTATGTGAAACAATTTCATTAGTCCACTTATGTAAGTAACTTAAACAATTTAATTTTGCATAATCAGGTTTCGCATGATTCACGATTCGTCGATTACAGATATTCAATGTTTGATGAAACAAGAACGAGATAAATTCATTTCGATGTATCCGTGTTTTTCATTGTTTCAACGAGAGCGAGAATTTTTGTGGCAGCTCTTGTAAAAGCTCTTGCGCAGCTTTCTCGCATCGACCAATCTTGGAAAGTTCCAATCCCTCAAATTCTCGGCTATGAGACTTGGCAAAAACGTTCCATCCATTACGTGTTAGGACGATCGAAAAGTATTTGAGGTCGAGCAAAGTTTTTCCATCGTTCATCAGCGCGCTGCCTGTCTCGAGGGAACCATCGGGAACCAGTCCACAGCTAACACAATAAGTTACACTACATAAACTAACACCGTGAAGTTTCGTTGCGATAAAGAAGGGGCAATTTTTACCGGTCAGCCCATGATACAGGTAACATGTGTTCCTTTCTATGCACGGGATAAAATTCCTATCATCCTCCGTCAAGATTCCTCGAACGAACCAACACGCATACAGATGGATTTCGCTCCGAAATCCACCATCCATTACAATAACTGAATTTTTCTACGACATCTCGGTGGCCATCGAGTTTCGTCGACTCGTCGCGGATTCTGTCCACAGATATGCAATGGGAAAGAAGTTTTGCTCCGCGACACGAGTCTCGTTTGGAATTTTTCATTTCCCCAATGACGAACGACTTCATACAACGAAGTCGGGCATGTTTCCGCGTGCGATTTCAATACAAAATATCTGTATGCTAACATTGCTAACAATACTCGAAATGATTGCGCAAATAGGAGATATCCGCTTGAAGTAATGCCAATACAAAATCAAGTTTCACATAATCGTGATTTTTATTCAACAATGGAAATTTATGGAAAAATAATTTGCAATCTGTAACGATTAAATGGGAAAATTCCAAAAAAACAAAAAAATTACATAAGTTTCAAAAAAGCAACTGTTACATGCTATTGTGGTTATTTCGATTAAATCGGTATCGGGTGCAATCAGATGCGGTTCGTATTGGGTAAAATTCGAATGACAGGAAAAAGTTCTGAAAGAGAGGGCGCACCGTATTCATGCCGAAGTCCAAATCTTTTTCATTGCCGTTCGCCGCGCTATTGTTCCATATGCTGTTTCAGCGAACGCTGATTTGACAGCTCATCTAACCTTCTGTCTCGATTCCTCTTTTTTCTACGACACACCTTTCTAACCGTGAGACCATTGTACCACGGTTACTCTGTCGACTCGATTTTTTTAATGATCTGTCCATTAAATCAACGCCACGTTTTATCGGAATATAGATTCTACCATTCATTCATTCAGTAAGCGCGAATACTTTTTCGCTTTTTAATTTCACGTAAAATTACCTTGGATTAATCTTTTCGGCATTGGACGTACTGTCATAATCTGTCACCTTTTGACATTTCAGATTTCATTTCAGATAGAACAGGAGATTACCTTCAATAAAGAAAGTATATACAATACATAAAAATGTTAAACTGTCTTTTTATGAGATACCATAAAAATTACTAGTTATCCATTTATTAGTTTAAAGATAGAAGATTAATTTATAAGTTTAAAGAGCGTATTGCGAAGAATCATGAGAATTATCGTATACATAATTATATTGTAAAACTAAGAGCTTTAACCATAATGATATATGATCAACAATTAATCGTCTCAATCAGAAGACTAGATTCTTGCTTGAATAATACAAATACGTGTTTTCCTTCTTTGGTAATAGACCGGCAGCAGCAAGTTGCTGCGTATATACCTCGAAACATTTCTTTTTTAGAATCCCACAAAATGCGAGACTGTTTGCGGTCGTTACCGAGAGAAGATCTCTACATTGCGAAGGGCCGCAATATTAACGTTCGTGTTCTCATCACGTGCGTTTCATTAAAACGAAACGTGCCGGCTTCGCGTTCGACCTCGCTCTGTCAGATTCACATTCGCAAAAGCGCATTGCGTAAAAGCGAGTAAACCCATAGTGGCGAGATAAAGTAAAACAAATCAAACGAAATTGCACTGAAAATTGATAACAGTACGATTTTGTATGCTTTGTTACATGTTTCGATGAATATAATCCAGATTCCACAATCTAGTAATAATATCGAACAAATGTAGAATAATAGGTCACTTATTCCAAAATCATTCATTTTTCATTAATTTATTCTTTAATTAATAACAAGACACACATTGAAAAATATATAAGGACTTCTTATTAAAGGTTAAATTTAAAAAATTACTAACGTAATTTGAATACAAAATATAAGCTAATCTTCCCACAAATGTATATCGAATATACAAAGATTAAGTGCATTTTTGATAACATTTTTTCATCACTTTTGTTAATTATTTAATTTGATTATTCTATATATTCATATATAGAAACTATTTTTCAAACTTCAACATAATGACACGTCTATATATTTTTTATCACATTCATGTGTATATTTTGTAATTTAACGCCACTCATTGTGATAAATTGTAGTTGACAAGTAATTTAAAGATCCTTGATTTCCTTGAACGCGATGCCAGTGACATATAGTATAGCTACGACGTTAACGATTCAAATGTCACAACGTAATTCTTTCAGCTTGTTGCGCGACAGTGACGACATAGATTCGTAGAACAATTTCTCGAAGTCCCCGAGGATTCCGCGACGAGTGGATGTTTTTCAATTTGGTGTCCACTAAAGGCACAACGGGAAAGAGAGGAGCGAGGAGCAGGGAAAAAAGGAACGAGTGGCGGATCCTCCACTCGTCGGCGGCAAGATAAACGACGGAAGGGCTTTAAACCTCGCACGAGAGATAAATTAGCTTGTCCGGCAGGTGGCCCCCGGTTTTTAGAAGCTACGAGGAGGAATTGCGGATGGTAGCTTCCACTTACGAATCGAAACTAACGCAAACGCATTCATATTTCCCAAAAATTCTACGAGCCTGACGAGTTGTAACATCTCTATAAATATAAACAATGATTGTTAATTGCAATTTATTAATTGTAAAAGAAGTTTACTGTATATAAGTTCAGAAACAATTCTGCATGCAAAGGTAACTCTGAGAAAAAGATGTAAAATAGGTTTGAATTTTTTCAAATATTTATTAGAAAAATTTGTAATGTATTTACTTGGTGTACTAAAAATTATTGCAAAATAAAATAATTATAAATTCAATGTTACGTTATTAATGCTGTTCTATGAAGAAAAAAAGATTTATTACAGCGAAATAATATCCCCAAAAAGAACAACCGGAAGAAATCAGTGAGAAGAATAACGAAGCCTACAGAGCCATTAGTTTCGTATCGTCGGCGATTGTCGATACCAAAAGAGTCGTTCATTCGATCCGAAGAGACAACGAAAGGTAGACGAAGTTAACGACATAAGAGATAAAGAAAAAATAAAAAGTAGTAGAAACCTACTCAGCAGAGAGTGCGACTCAATGACGAAGAGCCAAGGCTCCAGAAATGGCAGCTTTGATATCAAAATAATTGGGTTTATACTTCTTCTGGTAACGCCAGAATGCACATTTCTTTCATCTGCTGCAGTCTTTAATGGCGCGATGAGTAGACGGGGACGGCTTATTTTCTAAAAATTTGAGATGCCCCCCCCCCCGCTATTTTTATTTTTCATAATTTAGAATAGAATATCACGTTTACAATTAACAATCAGTACAAAATTCCTTGCACAAATACTTATTAGTCTCAAATGATTTAAAAAAAATAAAATTAAAAGAGATTATCATGAAAAAAAAAATTTTCAAGTTTTTTTTTAAAGAGATGATATTACCAATATAATAATTTTTTTTTATAATTACATACTATCGTGAATTATTTACGTTTATTTTTTTTGTTTACGTGAATTTATTTGTGAACTGCGATTTTATATATATAAAAACACCAAATATTTCTAAATAACACACAAATCCAAAAAATGCTATGCTACAATAAAATATTTAAGTGATGTGCTGGCAGATAAGTGAAACGATCTCGTAAATATTACATTTTGTTGGCACATAAATTTAAAATGACAATGCTTTTGCAATTAAAATATCCATTATCATGGATTGAGAATGCCTCCAATTAAAAAGGCACTTATTTATTTAAAGATCTATGTCTATATACCTGTATTTATTTATATTTTACATTCATTATTTTAACAAATATTTTCGTTTAATTAATTACTTTTACAGATTTACGAAATATTAAAACAGATAATTGTATAGCCTAAAAAATACAATGAATATATATAATAAGATTATATTTTACATACATTATATCTTTTGCATTACTTTATTAAAAAACCTATTGATTCTATAATATTTTTAAATACTTATTAATAATAAAGTTATTGAAGATTTTCAGAATCCTTATGTGACACAAAATATGGTCCATCTCTATTTTTTCAAAAATTTTGTAATAAACGCCAATATTATAGATTTATTAAACACAGTCGACAACAATACATAACATATAATAATACAAAGAAGAAACCTGTAAAGTAAATTATTCAAACAAATATTTCTAAGAGACTTTTCAAAACAGACGTGGTTAAGTAAGCAACCCTCACGTATGCTCAACTCGAGCAAGTTTATCACTAAATGATTTTAAAATTTGGAAAACGCGATTTAAAGCATCTATTGAAAACTCGTTTCCTCTTGCTAGCTCAGTAACCACACGCGCATTTCGAAGTTTCCAATAAGTATTTTCAAGGGTGCATTTCCGCGGGTATTATAATACGTGGCGAATTTACGCTTCCCAACGGTTTCCTTTTATACACACACACGGAAGTTCCTTATTTCAAGGAAACGCTACAAGGAACGATGCGCTCAACTTTTTGCCATCGTTGAGAGCTACATTGGCATCATCCGGCGACGATAGCTAGTAGCTACTCCTCCCGGGGAACATTTTACGAAACTCGCCGAATCTCTTAATACGAAACATTCCAGACAATGGAATTTAAATAGAATGACACGTTTAGTCGAACGCCCAGAGCAAACCCGTTGTATCCGACTCTTTAGCAAATAACTGGGGCACGTACATTTTCCTCACTATATCTATCAGTCGTTTCATTCACTGCCGAATACACAAAGTGACTTGCTGTTATCAGATACCCTTTCCAGTATAGACTACATTAAGGAAATAGCGTTTTGATATAAATACGAGATATAATAATGTCTTGAGCATAACTTTATAGCACCCTTGGCTTTACCTTTTAATTTAAATAACATTTATGCTTATAAAAAAATTTAAATAAATAAGCTCTTTTATATTTAGATAAAATTAGAAAATAACAAAGCTGTGTAGAGGAACTAAATTCTTACAAAAGCAAAGCAACTTTAGACTTTTTATCAATTTCATTCTACTTGATCGATTATTTTGTGATTATAAATTACTTCAAAAGGGCTTATAAAGGAGAAATATCTCAACCGTTAATTCCACGTAACCGCAGGTGCATCTTAACGACGACGGTAAACAGGCAAGTGTCGACAGCTGGCGCGAACCAAGATCTCCTAGGAATTGCACGGGAAATATATCATGAATTTCGCAAGATATTGCATATTTCACGCATATCGTTAAGGCTGCGCTTCGCATATGTTTCACAAGGGGATTTACGCGATTTTTGCCCGTGCGAAAGCGAAAATAATGGCAATAAGTTATACGTCGTATAAAATAAGTCACTGTAATTTAGAATGTTCCGATCAAGTTTTGTGCGATGAACGAATATTGTTAGAAACAGGCTTGTCAATGTTGCTCTTTTTCAAAGTGTTTTGTAATGAAAGAAAGAGAAAAAGAAAAACAGAGAGAGAAAGAGAGAGAAATACAGAAAAATCCTTCGTTAAATTAATGTGATTACATCAAGCTCTCTCTCTCTCTCTCTCTCTCTTTCCCTCTTCCCTTCCTCTCCTCTCTCTCTCTCTCGCTCTCGGGAAACGTCTACGTTTATAGTCAAGCAAGTGTTCAGATTTTTCCGATTTCTTATCTCTTGAATGCCATCTCACATGAAAATCGTCGCGAAATTTCAAGATGTCTACTCTTCAAAGGAACAAGGTTGACCTGCTTTTGCGCCCAAAAGAAGATTTTACCTATCTTGTGCGATCATACTAGATTCCGCTTGACTTGAATTTTCTAAATCTCTTTTATCTGATAATACATTGTGTGCAAGTTTTTTAAATTTCTTCATATGTCTGCCAACGAACTATAAAATTTAAATAGTTTTAAATTGTTGTGCAAAGTATTCTTAAAAAATTCTTTCTGTGTTTATAAAGTATCTAACAGAACGAATTTTACAGTTTGTGTTTTTATAAAGCGCAAACTGTAAAATAAATAAAACAAGGAATATCATAAAGTACAATATTATTTTTTGTGTTTGAAGAAATCAGTAGAATAATCTAAATTTTCTATAGAAAAAAATATAGTGATTTATTATTGAAAAAATTAAGAATTTTTATATCGAAACATCGAAGTCATTGTAAACGAAGATTAAAAGCATTCACTACAAAGTGTGCGAAAATTAGCTCGTTACTATTATTAAAATAAGTTTGTTACTATAATTACTTAATAATCAACTTATTACAGTTGTTTAATATAACGCTCTTCAACTGTTAATTTTTTTCCCTTTAACAATTGCTTCTTATCTGTTTAATGTGGTAGTTTCTCTCTCAATTGAGAACACATAGGCGTACAAAGGCAGCGGTTTCTGTCGCGGACATGAGACTTGATACCGTATCTACAAGGATGGCGTATCGTATACGGATACACATGACGCTGTTGTACGGTGAAAGTACGAGACGATATTGTAAAGTTGCTCGGGTATGTACAAGCCGCCAGACAACAGCATCTGCACGCAACGTTATCTCGATAACCCTCGTATATTCCTCGGGGTGCAACAAACCTAATATCGCGACATGAAACTATGGACTATCGGATTTGTCTGACTACCGAAAGAATTCCGCAGAAACGAAAGAGATGTAACAAGATCAGAGAGCGAAAGAAAAAAAAAATGGAGGATCACCTTTAACTCACGTTGTACATGCCACTATGTTAATAGATAATTACGTTCCTCTCGTGCATGCAAATGTACTATTCTTCTTCATGTGACACATGCACTCCATGCGCGTCATCTCTGTATGATGACGGTGTCATAACGAGATATGCACGAGAAGAACTTTCAACACGCACAGGCAGTTGCTGACAACCTCCTTAATTAAGAGTATCTGAAAGTTAGTCAGTAAAGCTACTCGCATTTCAACAAAGCGTATTTAATGAAAAATAAATAATGTATTAATGACTAAAAGCATTTATGTCATTAAATTAAATTTATAACAAAATAAAAATAAGTTTGTTAACGCTTTAAATATTTTAACAATAAAATAAACATTGCGTTAAAAAGTACGTCCTTCTTCAATTAATACAAGAAATTTATATCCCCCAACAGATTTTTTTATAATCAATGACACAATAGCTAGATTATTCAACAAATGTGTTACAGAATAGAATTTAATTAACAAAATGTATATGTCTGATTAATTGAAATTAATCTGCAGGTAAAAATATCATTCTCATTTTGAAAAAATTGTTCGATCTATTCTTTTTGTGTTGAAATTTAACGACCGTCTATTATTTATTGTATAGATATTGATAAAGCGACAGGAAAAACTACTGATTGCTGAACTGGGAACTGGCAAACGGCGTTGTCAGCAATCATTATTCGACAGCATACCACAAATCCCAGAATTATTGCCCAGTCAAAATTAATGCCGTTGGTACGGCGCAAACGTAGCGTAACTGACAACTTAGCGTCCGCTCGAATATTGGCTGCGATCTCTTGATGCTTTCGCATATATTCGCCTAACGAGGGACGAGGTGAAATAACTCGAATCAATAGCGTAACACGATTTCCGCGACACGGCCGCAGAATAAATCATGGATCCGTTGTTGGAAGAACGGAAACACAATCAGCTCAATACGAGATATCCCGTGGGAGCGAAGGAACTGCGTGGAACAACGGCAATGTCATGTGAAATAACCTTTGCTCAGATGGAAACGTCGAACGAAATGCAGCATTTTTAATTAAACAGAAAAATACACAAAAAGAAAAACTTGTAGCAATATTGTAAAGGATGAATGCCAGAATCCTATACTGTGCTAACTATGAGTTCACGACAGGTAGCTACCGAAATAGCTGTACAATTAAAGCTGTTGCACTACTTTACCATTACATGGAACAAGATATCATGATATTGTGACTTTTAGGCGATGCTGTCTAAATCAAACGATTCCTGAATGCTGCAGTTTCCTTATCTCTCTTACAACTGAAAGAACGAGAGATAACTCGAATTTCTCAAAGCTTTATGCTAATCGAAAGTATAATAATATTAAAGTGCACATATTAAAGTAAATTATATTTCGAAAATGAATGGATATACAAGAAAGGTTCTATATTTTTTTAAATTACAAGACTTATTTGATAATCAATAACAAAGGATATTAGCATATATAATTTAATAATAAGCCTATTTTTTGTTGTATCGTTGCACAAATTAATCTCTGTGCATCTTGTCATTTGCTCATTATTTTATAATAATCATAAAATAACACATTATTGTTTTAAACATATATCTGACAAGTAATAAAAATTGTGCAAATATTTTTACAAAAGACATTATCATTTTACAAAAGAGGAAATATAAAGATAATTCAAGTAAAATCATTTGTAACAATTAATTTACTTAATAAAGATCAATAAATGACTTATTCATCATTTTCATTTATTTTTCAATATGCTTGCAGTTTATCATTTCTTTAACAATAAACTAACAATAACAATAAACATTACATTTGAGACAAATTTAAACCGACTGCTCGAGATTCAATCAGCAAACGATAAATACGTCGTATTTACCACAGCAAGTTTGGAGATACCTAAGGTTGCATTCTAAGAAATCATAGGAAAGACTTCTCACTCAGTAACGTATCGATAACAGCTAAGCTGTAAGAGATATGGCCAAATGTCATGAAATTTCAACTGTCGGTACAAACGTAGTTTGCTGGTTACAAGAAGCACCCCTAAACTAGGGTGGACGAACATTCTGCATTACCGACCATGGAACTGCAGGGGTGGATGGGAAGGTGTCGCCATCTACGTGAACTTAGAGCGCATGCGCGTACCATTTCGATCGGAAACAACCCCTTGTGTCAAATTTTATTAAATTACATATGGGGGTGAGAATGGTTCATGGCGGATGAGTAGATACGTATGTTCTGTTTATAGGAATTGAGAAAAGCTAATATAATAAAAACGTAAAGATTATACATTTTTCTTCTAAATATTACATACAAATTAATTTTATTAAATAAATTACTATGAAATTAAATATTATTTTAATTAATCAACGATATAAATAGATTCATAAATAATTCGCGATAATAAAATATTAATGATTCCTCATAACGTCACTTCTAACAATTAAGAATTCGAAATTAGTTTGATTAAAAAATTTAAAAGGGAACAAAAAGATGTTTAAAAAACATTATTTAATATAACTTTTAAATTTAACTATTAACTGTCAAATTGTTATATCACTCTGCTTGGACATATTTCATCAAAAAGTTTTTCAATATTTCCTAAAACTGAAAATTTTCATAAAAGTTAATGGAAAAATTGAATTGAAAAATATTTATTGTACACACGAATTTGGCGTTTTTTGAACAATAGGGAGAAATATTATCGAACAACAAGAAAATTAAATTTCTATTCACAAATTTCATCTCTGAATAGAAAAACCCGACGAACAGCTCACCCTCATACGTTCGTTTCTATTACACATCCGGCCTTTACGATACTGTAATTTTCTTTCTTTCCTGCTCTTTCTCATTGTCGGAGTTCTATAACCTACGACTTTCGCTTTTTATTTTCATCATGCTTGCAAGCACACGACGACGTGTATCTTTTGTGACGACGGATGATTTAGATCATGTTTCCTCATTGAGCAGGGGTAGTTTGGCTGCACCGACCAGCCTGTTGCGAGAGACTACTCCCTTGAAAAAGAAGGAACGCCGCTTTGTGCACGGAACCATTAAAAAAGGATAAGCCGGTGAACGCGACCCCTAAGCTATCGTCAGTTGTTTAATAATTTTATTGTGGTTGCACAAAATGACGACATGGTCATTAGGGAAAGCTTCAAACGATTTATAATGACGTTATATAAATAAAGCAAATTTTTAGAGCGATACGTATAGAAAAGCTTAAAATTTATAGCAATAAGTAAGTAAAACTGACTGACAAATGTTCAACACAAATATTTAAGAAGGTGGTCAAAGCGAGATTTGATATCTAATAATATTAATTTTACGATTTTCAGTTTAAACAAACTGTGATATTATTTGAATTTTAAGTCTGTGTTTTAAGACTAACAAATAATCAGCATGGATTTTGCTGGAGCTGGAAATGGACAAAAATTCACGCAAAAATATTATTAGACCTTCAAATCCGTTTTGACCAAATGTAGTCTTTTCGCTTATTAGTCTCAAAATTTATGTTAAGTTAAAAATGTCACATTTAAATTATGATTCTTATCACAAAAGAACATATCTACAGTCTTAAGCTGAAACACCACTTTTATGTTTCATGTTTATAAAGCTGAATTAATTTCGCAAATGTCACAAGACTCCAGAAAATGTTTAGGACATGGTCTCTGATATTTTAGAATGAGATTCTAACTGGGAAAAGTCTGGAGGCGTGGCGGCATACATGCATATCCGCGAGCACATGCGCATGTAAATTCGTCGTAAATTTTCTCCAGAGTACTATTTCTCTCGCGACATGACCAAAATGCAACGCCAAAGCTCCCGTTGCGTCGGATCTCGAAAAGCGCCATAATATAATGGAATAATGGCTATTAGAAGGGGAATATTATCGTCGCGGCGCTCGACCGTCCGACGGTGGAAGCGTTTTATCGATCGTTCGGCTGCGTTTGGCGCGATGAAGCGAGAAAGGGAAAGTGGCTGACTCGGTTTACTCATTCTTCCGTATTTCCATGACCTTCGGGACCACGACAATGCACCGCCATTTCGCCAATCGCGACCTGAACCACGAAGATTGAACACCCTTTTAGTCATCAGCCTTGACAATTATTATACGTCAAGTACGCAGAAAATGAATCCAATCGAATAATACCGCATGCAAAATTAATCACATTAAAGTAACTTTTGAACAAAAGTCAAATCCGACAGTTGAATCTACAATTCCAAAATTTGACAGTTGATCCTAAAGTAGTAAAATATGTATAATTACATTTAAACAAAAAAGAACGTATTCATTCCTCAGTAATTCGGATTAATTTCGAATGAGCACAATTACAAGTATTTAACGCACAAAAGCGAGAAGAAATAAACATTTTTATAATATATTCAAGAAAAGTAGAATTATTTTAGAGTGTAAAGAACAAATGTAACAATTAATCAGATTTAAACTTGAACAGTACATGCGCTGTAAATAAAGATAAAAAAATCTTTGCAATAACACACAAAATATATTATTTATAAAAAAAATATCATAGTCTAAACATGTAAAATATAGCTCGGATAATTAATTCAAATTATCTCAATTGACTAAATGTGGCTAATTATCATATGAATACTGTCTCGTTTTCCTTCTTTCTCGAAAATCAACGCCAATGCACCAATAAATCACGGTTCTGAACATTAATGACGCCTAAGTACGAAGGCGGATTTACCGCAGGGACAGCGGAGACTCGACTCATAGAGTGTACATGGCTCTACGATAAAGAAAAAGAGAGCCACCACGTGAAATTGCATTAAAGCGGATTAGCCACGGCAGGATTGATCTAACGAAGCGGAGCGTGCCGTGTTTACCATGAATATGAGAAAGGGCTGTATTCTCTTTGTTCATCTAAAGGCGAAACGTAAGTCCGGGTCACGTAAGCGACTCCTCGTTATTCTGCCGATCGATGCTCTCTATTTTCCATATAAGCGATTCCTAAAAGCAGTGGAATTCCGATGTGACGCACAATGAGAAGTCTCAAATAAAGTTAAAAGAAGTGCAAAAGTCTGAAGCACCTCATGCAAAGCTCCTCATTTCAGTAGAGCAAGTCTGATCGAGCGTTTCGCAAATGTTAGAAACATGAGACGTCGCGTAGCAACGAATGTAACTCGCAATTCATAAATCGTGAATGTGCAATATCTCGTTCCGAGATATACCTCTTTGATGTTGAACAATGTCAAAGGGCTCGTAATTTGAAAGAAACTTAAATGCGTATATTTTATCTCTCTAATAAAATGAAGTGAACATTTGATATTTTAATAAAATAAATTGCAGCTTTTTACAAAAAGCTTCTCATTGTCATACAAAGATGATAATCATTAAAAACGTAGATTATAATTGCTCACACAAACATATCTAAAAATCTTAGATAAAATGTACACCTATATAATAATGCCGTAAAAATAGAAATAATTAGTTTCGGGATAATGTTTCGAGACTGGGATATTCAGTCCAAAAATAATTTCGTCGAACGACGTAAGATCGACGTAAAGTCGCAGCTGGAGCCAACAAAGTGTGGCTTAAATAGAGAGAATAAACGTGCTTTCGACAATAATACTAGAAATTCTATGCACTGTCGAAAGACACGAAGTAGATATGGGCAAGTGGTACATACATAAGTTACGTCCGACCGAGGCATTGGTCGATAATTCATTAGTTAAATCGCATTTGTAAACTATGATACAGAACAGCGTCGTTGCGAAACTAATAGCGACTATATTCAAGAAATATCGGCAGTTCAATAGTTTGGCCGCAAATATGTGCGCGGTACATTGACAGACCTTATGTATTATTCCTCAGAATATTGTATTGTAGTATATTTAACCGTGGATATGCGGAATTGAGAGGAAAATTATTTTGACTTATTCAAATATCAGAACAAATCCAAGCGACTAAAAGTATAACGTATAAGATTTTTAAACATATCTCAACAGTATATTTCAAAGTTGTACTGCGACCATTACCAATAAAAATATTAAAATCAACATTACATATAAATAAGTTCAATGAATCTTGGTTTCCTCAGCAAACTCTATGATTCCTTCTGTCGTGAATTCAAATGTATATTACTGCTTTTAGTTAAAGCTCGTTAGCTCTCGCAGAAATTGCAAACGGCATTTGATGTTCGTTTCTAATTTATTTGCTGCGAAAGCAACGAACGTACAAAACAATGAAAATAGCTTTACAATCAAAAGGGAGAAAAAGCGTTCTACTTATCCACCGCTCAATTTCCATATTTATCGTCGTATATAAATAAACGACCGAGTAAGAGCTGTAGAGAACTGTTTCACTTCGGCTCGATTTAATATCCATCTTTAAATCTTGAGTTCCATAAACGGCGAAATGGACTCGAAATAAATTACTGCTATAGATACAAATAACTCCGAAATTGTGTCAACGAGGTACAAAGAGTTTAGCGAGACTAAAATGGGCACGCTCCCTGGAGTTAATTAGTCTCGAGTGCCAGATGGTACGACCAGCATGGTTCCCACATGAAAACGCGATGTACCAGGAAAAAAGTTTCAACGTTACGCGACTCATTGAAACAAGAGGTGATAACAAGTTTTTTCGCGATATTCTGCTCTATATACGGGAACATTAGCATGAACATCAACTCGCGTGTACAGTAAATAAAAATATAAGCTCGAGATAATAATTGCCAGCTCGTAATTGTTTCTAACACGTAACTTTAGCGTTCATCATATTTAAAAAAAGTACTACAGTTTAAAAAAAATTATTATACAGTTTAAAAAAAAATACAATATGAATATTTGTAAAGATAACTGCATTGCAAAGCAAATAATATGGTTGATTACTTTTGGATATTCATGTTATCGCATGAGCTATCGAACAGCAGGATATTATACAATACTGTAACTAACTACTGATGGATATGACAGATCGAATAATAAATTCCAATCAGTTATTATACGATTTATCAAATAACCGCTATTTCCACATTGCTAATAATTACAGTTTATAAATTATGCTTCTGTCATTTATTGGATATATGTGTACATCAAATGGTACAATATTCATCATTTGAAAAACCAAACAAAAAATATATAATTCAAGAAGGATTGCCGATTAATATAACATACAAAAAAATAATTCTTTCATATCTCATGATCTTGTAATATTCATTAATTACCATTAAATTTTCTAATACTCAATATTGAACATTATAAATTGTGCATTATGTATTATTAAGTATGATTAAAAATTAACAAAAAGAATAATTATTAATCGTTTACTAGCAATACAGAGTAATTCTGTTATTAGCAATCAATTATTGTAATAATGCATTGCAGATTCCCTATTGACTAGTGATTAATAGATTATTCAAGCATTTTTTTTTTTGTAGAAAATAGCTGAATATTCGCGAACCCTAATTTTAACAATTAATATGAAAAGATCTCAATATCCATGTTCTGAATCACTCTGAATAATTCTAAAGCGACATGCCCTAAATGTGATACCGGATTTTAATTATATATAATACATACCAATAATAGATATATATAATAATATAATACTTGTAGATATCATTAGTAAATTTAATTTTCGCAATAAAATGAAGCATTTTTGCTAAATTGCTTTAAAATTTAAAAGAGATTATCTAAATTAAATTTTACGAAAAATTTGTTTGATAATAGTACATGTGATGTAATACTCTTAAAAATGTAATATTTCTCGATAAAACGAAATGCATAGATATTTCAATAAAGTGCAATATGCATCATATACTAAAGTAATACTAATAATTTTTCCAATAATTTACTGAAAACTCAATTTTCCCAAAAGAATATGATCAAAATTTAAAAATTGAATAGTCAAATCAAACAAAAAATTAACCAATAAATAGCTTACAGTAAAAATAATAGACTTTAGTAATAAATTTAGCATTAAATTTTCTTCACTTTGAAATACTGATCTTTCGCCGGCGTTTCCCTTTAAAATGCAAGAAACTAACACAATAAGCTCCTTACTCGATGGTGGATCGTTTGCTCTTAAATATTACACGCAATCGATCAAAGTCTAGCTCACCAACGGTAATCGTGCTTGTTTCTGTCAATAATTAGTGCTGTCTCGACGAGCAAATAGAACGTAAGAAGATTGTAAACGGGAACGGATCTGTCAATAATTATGGAAAAGTATTACAATATAATGATCCTCGCGGATGCCTCAGTCACATTTACGCGAGTACTTATAATTCAATACTAAAATTCAATAATAAAAATGGCAAATTTCATAACTATAGAAGTACAAGCAGAAATATTATATTGGCCGCGTATAGTATAACATCAGTTTGAATCCGAGTACAATACATCAGTATCAATTTTGCAAGCAATTCTCTCCCACATGCAGCATGTGCCTAATTACGCAGTCTCATTAAAATATATTCAATGTTCGATAATTATTATTACTCATTTTCTATATCTAATTTTTGTATATCTATTTGTGTATCTAATTCGATTTCTATTACCGCACGATCTATCGTTTATAAATAGCAAAGTTTACATTCGATCTTTTTGATCGTGTTTTATATTTACATAAAAATTCGTATCACATAAAGAATAATAATAAAAATATATCAAATTTTTTCCAATTTTTTTTCACTTTAATAAATACAGCAATCGTGAAAAATTTATTTTCTATCTTCTACAAGCATCATATATCACTGCTTTATGTTTACCATGATGAACGAAGGGAATGATCACTTGCAAATTAATGAAATGTTCAATGGTAAAAAAAATCGGTAACGTGCCGGTAAAAAACATCGTGTGTCGTGTGAAAAGCAACCGATTCAAATGCAAAATTACAGGGTAACTAAATCACAGCACGTGAATGCAATGGCTGTTAGTTGCGGCGAGAAATTTACCGGATGCGTCAACGCGACGAAAAACAACCGCGTGCAGGCGTGTGGCGTACGAAAATTTAAATCTTCACGCTCTGGAAATCGTATATAAAGCGGAAAACACATTCCGCGAAAAGACCAATGGCCGGTCACCACATTATATCGATACTCAATACCAAGTTTCTTCTTTTTAATGGGTACATCGATACTCTGGCAGACACTTTCGATACGCTTTTGTAACAATCGGTCGAAACTCCAAAACTGGCCGTATAGAAGATGCACAACGTAGAGAGATCAGAGATCAACGTGACGGATACTATCACGTCAATCGAATTATATCTCACTTTTATTCGAGTGAGAAATTCACGCATAATAAAAAATTGGATGTTCTGCTTGGCAAAACATTTTTATGCTACATTTTTTTCGTATCAATTTGTATAAATTTGCATACACGATAACAATGATTTTGTTAAAGTATTTGAAAATTTAGATAGATATACAAATCTGAAAATAATTTTACCAACTCATCAAAATAATTACGTAGCAAAACTCAAACATGATGAGCAATGCTGCAAAAAGTTTGGACAGTCTAGCAACCAGCTTAAGCATCCATTATTTTGATGGTCCAACAAAGTTTAATTTCAAATCTGTACCCAGCTAAAATTTTAAATGCTTTAACAAAATCGTGCGGATATGCCACATATATTGTGATCTATAATAAAATTTAAAACATCAAAAAATAGATTTAAACTGCATAATAAATAAACATCGCAGTATCATCAAATAATATAAAAAATAATACAATATTTATAATATATTAGATATAAATATCCATAAAATTATATTTATGAAATATTTAAATATCATATATTGTCTAAATATTTTACTTAATTGTTTTAACAAAATCTCTTTTCTTTTTTCTTTTTGTTAAAATGTAAAACTTAGTCAAATTTTGTTGATACGAACAAAACAACATATAAATTAAATATCAAAGATCTATTTGAATATTATTTTGTTAATATGAGTTTTTATTTACTTTGCAATGCAATTGCATTCACAAGTTTTCGTATACCCTGGTTTTGCACCAATTTTTTAAATAAGACATTTTTTAAACTATTTAAATATGATAAATGCTAAAATTCCATAACATTTTTAAACGTGAGAGTCAATTTAAAAAACTATTAGTAGTTATTTATTTTATTCTAGCGACGCTCTTTTACCTATTTTAGAGCGCGTAACATGTGCGCATACACGCGATTTCCTTTTACAACGCTAATAAAGATCCTCTTAGAACGCGTTTGATCATATAATTGCTCGGTCATCGAAATTGCAACAAATCTATCAATTACAATGCTTGTAAATAAATATTTAAATACATAATATTTTTTCTATCATGTGCATAAATCATAAAGAAAACAAATCTATATATGTATAGTTTTTTATGATTGAAATATACATATATTTCAATCATAAAAAAAGATAAAAAAATTAAATAAAGAAAAATATATCGTTTCCCTTCTTATTTTTTTCGAAATATGTCCATTTCGAGCAATTTAAAAAATGAGCAATCTTTCGTCTCACAATATTGAACATATGGCTGCATCAAGTTAGAACACTTACGTTATACCAGAATACCCCGTGTCGAAACTTGTCGTGAAATTTGTGTGAACGTGACAATCTTACCTTAAGCTGGTGTTGCGGTCGTCTGAGCGCACCCTGGTCTCGTCGTCCACCCAGTCGATCGGCTTCCGCTTCCAATCCCTCCATCGAAGACTCCGCTTCACTCAACCAGGCCAAGAACTTGTCTAGAGACCGGTCGAAGTTGTGGAGCGAGTTCATCGCGGAGTGCAGTAGTTTTCCGCGATTGATGATGCTGGAAACGGATCGGTCGATACAGTATTACATCCGTGATCTACAGTTTGATTCGAAGCAAAGTTCCTTAACTCGAAACACTATGTGAATACAAGTCCAAGAGTAAACGCGCCGTACTTGCTCTATATCTAAGTTATCCTAAAAGATGCATTTCTCCTGATTACGATTTCATAATTATCAAAATCGGAAAATTAATCTTCTATTAATGAAAATTTTATTTATTTATTTATTATTCACTATTATTTCTTGCGATTTTAGAATTTTTAGATATCAAATATTTTAATAAATAAGAGAGAGAGAGAGAGAGAGAGAGAGAGAGAGAGAGAGAGAGAGAGAGAGAGAGATACGGATTAAAAATTTGTTGAAATTAATCTAAGAAAAAAATTGTTGTCTGCTTACTTATTTTTTCACTTAGATTTAGAACATATTTATTACAAAAATGAATATTATAAAAATGTATACTAGTTCATATTCGTATTAAATTCATTAGTCATATTAAATTCATTATATTCAACTTAAATTCATTTTGAATCGAAATTCAATTAACAATCTAATTATATAATTAAAAATTTTAATTGATTCCACTCAATTTATCTTATAAGTTCAAGTCAATAAAGACTAAATCGAAGATACTTTAAGAGATTGCCCAAAATTTTCACAGCAAAGAAATTGTATACTGTTACTCACCTCGTATTGAGATTGTTGTATCTCTGGTTGATCGTTTCTGTCATTTTCTTCACTCGTGTCGTATCGTCTTGCTGATAAACCGCTATCAGCTTCTGAGTGAGCTGATTAAAAAGTTCGATGTGATGTTTGTACTGATGCAGCTCGGCGTGAAACGACTGTGAAGAAAAGAAAGGGAACGAGATCGTGAAATCGAAGAAGGTGGGCCAGCGGGCGAAAAGAGGAAACTTATCTAACTCTGGCTTCGTATTGAGTTAGAAGAAGCCGTGCCTCTTTTGCACTCGAGCCTCGATAAGTCGGCAAAGTTAAACCTTCGAAGAGAGCTTCGACTAAAAGTTTTACACCGATATACCATGCAACTTTTCTGTGGATATCCGTCGGCACAGATTGGTCCCGATCAGAATTGCAAAGTGCATCAAGATAAAATCTCCGTATAAACAATCTTTTTTTTTACAGATAAAAACGCACGCAAAGATTGAAAGAAATGCTCGTGAAAACAAAATTGTTATAAAAGTTATAGAGAATAAATAGAATATTAAAGGCAATTACTTTATCTCTCGAGAACAATGAAATAATTATGTTGAACTATTTCATATGGATTTTATTTCGGAATATATTTCAGAAGATATGAGATTCGGAAGAAGTGTAGCAAACGCATTCACTCAAAGACGACATGAAGGTACCGCGGAAATAAATTATTCCATGAATATCTCATTTGGTTCTTTTGAATCTAAACAGATCTCCTCACGCGTAATGTACTTCTTTGGCTGCGATCTCATTGATTGAGACGCTTTTTTTATAACTTTTTTTTTCAGATCTCGTACGTAAAATAATCGAGATTACTAGAAAGGATTTATTACCAGATAGATGAATTCCAAAATGTTCGCTCTCTTTAATTTTGCTTAAAAATGAGAAAAGATAGTAGCTTTAAAAAATATTTGTACTCGCCAACGTCTGATATACCTTCAATGCTCGCATAGGTTACATAATATTACATAATAATATAAAAGAATTTTACATGTTTTAAATGCTTCTACATTATTTGCGATAAATATTAATCACATAATAAAAATCCATAATACAACAAACACCTGCAAAAATTGTCTAACGTTATTTCAAAAAGAAGGATTTAGTTTCATAAGATTTTCTAATATCGTGCAACAAAATGATATTGGTCAGCAAATATATATCTCAATATCAGTATATTTCCGGTATACAAAATGAAAAATGCGCTGTCGAAACGTCTTGCCATAAAAATAAGCTATGTCGCGTAAAGATAGAATATCTTCATAAAAATAAAATTGCAATTTTTATTTGTACTACAACACGATTAAGCGCAGGAAATTGTTTATAAGTAATATTGTTCAAAATGGACTATCTTATAGCAATTTCCAATACAACGGTATTTCAGTACAATTCAATCAAATACTCAGTATCTATTGGCACTTCAATCATTTCTATTAATAGATTGCATCAATTCCCCAATCTCCGTTAAATACTTTGCGTTCAAAGATCAATATTTTCGATATTGAAGACAAGTCAAATAGACAGAGGTATTATCGCACGAGCCTTCCTTTTGCCTTTTTTACTCTTTCGTTAAAAACACTTCTTATGACACTAAAAATTCACCGACTCGAAGAGCTAACAATGGTTACTTGCGAAAATACGGAAAGAGAGTTCGATGTACCTTTTGTTCCCTGAGCTGCGCCTCGAGTACGTCAGC
The DNA here is from genome assembly GCF_024713525.1 of Acromyrmex echinatior. Taxonomy (NCBI): domain Eukaryota; kingdom Metazoa; phylum Arthropoda; class Insecta; order Hymenoptera; family Formicidae; genus Acromyrmex; species Acromyrmex echinatior. Next base: position 6,225,959 of record NC_141853.1, on the reverse strand, counting down.
GGTGTGTCCCACAGCTCGCATTCTCTCAAGTCTAGTTTCCATTCGTGCTAGCCAGACCTCCACCTCGTTTCTCTTTGCCTCATATCGTTGACTGTCTCCCAACATCATGTCCAACTGCGTCTTCCTTTGCATGACTTTCGAATTCGTCTCATCCCAATGCTCCCTCAACTTGGTAACTACAACATTAAGGCAAACGATGTGATGAATGTATGTTATTGTTACATTTACATGTAACTATTGCTTTCTTAATTGCATGAAAAACGAAATAGCAAGTATTTGTGACACCGAAATCGCGCGAGCAACTTTAAGCAATATCACAGAATAAGATATGTATTTAAATTCACACAGAAATATTTAAGCATCAAAATTCGCTTTGAATATAGGAATATAGGATTCTCCAAATATAGGAATTCTCTTATTTAATTAGATTTATTCTCATCGATCCAAATTCGTATCATATTATTTTATTCTAGTTTATAGATTAATCATACTGTTACAAAAATTTTTTTAAATTGTGTGTGCTAGAAATATATATATTTAAAAGATTTCATAGTGCTGACTCCAATTTTGAAATAAAATTCTGCCATATACACCTCTTTCTTGTATAAAAAAGGACGTATAACTCGACACGAATAAATTAATATTTTTAAAAGCATACTGTATGTTTAAGTTTTCTAAATTGCTTCTAACAGACAAAAATAAAATTTGCAAATTATTTTAATACGGAGATATTTTTGCACCTTAAAAGCATCGAATTATCAAAGTGCATCGAATGGCTAAGCGGTGGAAGGCATTAACATAATAAAATATTAGTGCTATTCATATACGCGATACTTCTTCCTTAACACATTACATATATGAACTAAGTCAACACCTCACTCAAAAATTATATGAAATGTTAAGTGAGAAATATCACAAATGGTAGCACTCAAATATTTTCTTTTCATGTCACTTTAAATATTATCCTATTATACTCTTCTTCTCAACCTTTCCGTATAACATTCCTTGAAAACAAAAAGGCTATGTAGAAATTCGCCGTATGCGAGGTATCAATTGGAAACAATCCAAATTGTAATGGCAAGTTAGAGAACACAGCTGGATAAAGCAGATGAAAAACACTGGCAACGATTCAATATCCGCAACAACAAAATTTTCACGCGTGAACATCATGTTCGTGTACCTTTAAGAATGCACCTTATATGTACGATGTTTCGTGAGCGCATGTCGCCAAACAGCACGGAAACTAAAATAACAACAGTTCTGATAGAAATATACTCCTTTATTAAAGAAACCCATAATGCTTCTGTTAATGCATTTCCAAAGCACATATTATGGATATTAATATGGATATTGTTTTAATAAAAAGAAATTAGGAACAGAGATAAATAAACAAGATAAATAGCACAATTGATATAAAAAGTAATCCTAATTTTGATAAAAACATTGCGTTTGTACAATAAATATTTTCAATTAAAATATTTATTTCAAATATCAAATTGCGCGTTAGAGGATATATTTCAAAGGATTTTAATATGTAAAAGTATTCCTTTAATAACAAAATTATTTAGCATCGTATAGATTTTTAACATGGTAAATGAAAAATATCATGTGAAATACGAACCTTGCAAAATATCATTAATTTTAAAATAAAATACGATTTTTCTATATTTCTGAAATCCTAAAAGTTTTACTAATTACCTTTGATAAATCATGGATTTTATTCTTCAAAATTTATAACAATAATTAATCCAGTATAATAAAATAATAAAATCTATATTAATGACCAAAACTGTAATTATTACATATTAAAACTTAATTATTAAATATTACTTAGAAAACAATTATCTATAACATTTATAACATTATCTAACACAATGTACTCGATATTTAGACAATTATCCAAAAAGAAAATAAAGATAAAAATCATTAAAAAGATTAAAAAATTCATATTTATACTTTATAAAAAATTTGGTTTAAGATTATTCACTTAATATTTTATACGATATATTATTCCGAGCAAATGTTAAAATAAAAAGACGTTTTTTCCTTTCCCTTGTAAGTGATAGAACTGTAACAAATTACAGTGAATTTGCTCACGGTGAAGCCGTGAAGACAATTTGCATCGTAAAGGATTCGCAGATCTTACATATTCATGTGTTTACTGTATTAATAGTTTCCACTATTCCCAAAGTTCTAACTGTTCCGTTTAACACGCCGCATTTCATCCATTATTCAAATATATTAAACGACACGCGACGTACTTATAAACCAAGTAAGATTCCAATAATCTAGACAAAAATAAGCATCACACATAACTTGGAGGAGGTGCAACGAACAAAGGGTTAAAAAATGGATTTTAAATGTGCACGTACATCGACTTTCAAAAGACTTAGCTTTATCACCCCATTCGCTAAAGAACGTCGTGTGAAAGACAGAGAGGAGCATTACTTCAATGACTTTCAACGACTTATTATGAGAGCAATTCACTCTCATCGACCCCTATGCACTTCGACCTGCACTTCGTAGCCGCCCTTATTATATCCGGCAACGTATATTTTTCTGCCTGCACGCAAATTATAAGTACTGAGATTAACCGAAAAAAATTTCAAGGTGTGTGTTGATGCTTGATCCAATAATTCTATAATTCCATCCATTACAATTCATTGAATATATATCAGCGCAGTTTTTAAATTAATTCTTTCTCAATCTCGATTACATTAATCTGTTATTTAATCTGTCAATAAAAAAAATATTAAAACTGATAAGCGAAATATTAAAAGTAACTTTCTATAATAAATTATTGGCATTCTACTTACTTCACGCGTTAATATTTCAAATCATTTGAAAATAATTTTTAATATTTCATTATTTAACATTAATATTAGCCAATAACTTATTTAGTAACAGAGAAGCTTTAATATCATTATAAATTTATCCAAATTTAACAATTACACATAATTAAAAGATTGTTTAAATCATATCTATATAATTAAAAATTCATGTTGATCATTTATAACACAAAAAATACATTTAGATAAACTTCTATTAGAAAGAAAATAAAAAAGATACAATACGTTGTCACATACACTAAAAAAGGCTAATGTGTTCCTGGCTGAACAGATTTTGCAGAAATAAAGAAAATCACGTTAAAGTAAAAAAATATTTACTGCAAAATTACGTTGATCGAACATGGTTAAAAAAAGTTGTTAAGCTTTTAATGCAATAGACGCGTATGCTCTTTTTTAATTTTTTATTATCTTTGATTGTTCATCTAAACTAAAAAACTATAAATAAACGACATTATATATTAAACGCGTTTACGATAAATCATCGCGCCAAGATATGAAACAGTATTTTCATTTCGAAACTCAGAATTCAATAACTGCGATTTAATGTTCTCATAAATAAATCTTTTAGAATAACCGTAATGTGAAACGCGAACGACGACCTTCGCACAGATACAACTGTGGGAGTTCTATTGGAAAAAAATATATACAGTATCAAGACATCCTCCCTTCTCCCTGAAATGAGTTATCGGCACACCTGAGTCTGCCAACGACCTCCGCCATAGCAAACATACAAGTACATGTTGCGCTAGCTAGTATAGATTATGCAGCTAGTCATATACATGCAAAACTGACGAGCGCATATTCACTGGGGAGTCACAAAGTTGCCAAGAACGCATTGTCTACGAGACTATCGAGATTCACGGTATCAGTGGAAGACTAAGTAAAATTCTGATGGCTCACAAAGTTGCTCCTTTCTCTGTCTTTCACAATTAGTTCATTAATAAACTGTAAAGTTCTAAAAATTGCCTTTCATCTCAAGTTTATAAATAAAACACGAGCATCTTTCAAAGGTTAATTTTGACGTAAAAATAAAAAAAATTACTTCGTTGTTCCTATTATCTAATAAAACGGTGTTCTAATGGAAAATCCATATATTTTAATATTCCTTATTCATTCGTTAGCTTGTTCGATAAAAACGTATTTCGTTTGTTTGCTAATTAGAAACTGGATCGATATTGCGGAACGTTCCTCGGTAAAAGTAGCAGAAATAAAATTTAGAAGATTTAGATAAACAGATTATTTTTCTCTCTCGTAATTTTCTTTCATTCCTTTCGACGATACTTATGGACCACTATTATATTCTGACAAGTAGTTATATAAATCTAGTCACGGTATTCTTAAAATACAATAAAATAGCTAGAAATATTAAATTTCAATCATTAAATTAAGCTAAAAATAATCATATAATGTACTTATAAAAAGATAATAATAAAAAGATATTAACTTATCAAAAATGTAAAAAAATTAATGCATTTATTTTTGTTAATTTATGTATAAGCATGTCTAGTATGCGAATTTTTAGTATATATACTAAATCTATTATGCAAGTTTAGTATATATCTATTATAGTAAGGGAAGAAAACAATGCCCTTAAGTGTAATAAAATATATTCTAAGTAAAACTATTTGACAATCGTCTTTTTTTTCATTTAGCAAGTCTTCAATACAAATGTATTCGTAATATTCATAATAATCGCGTTACGAGCAATCCATAATAAAGAAAACTATATATTAAACGTCAACATAAGATTACTATGTAATTAATTCGCGTTTGCCATGAAGCATCATCTTAATCCAACGACAACGTCAGCGCATCAAAGGTGCAAACATTACGGACAAATCGAAACGCGGATAACTGCGACAGTAGATGCCGTGCCAAATAATGCTCAACTCCCTGTAAACTTCGTTAACTTGACTTCTCCTAAGATTTCTACGGAGCCTCGCAAGTGGATTACGTTCGAACGCAGGCCGACAAAGTTATCTGAAAGTTATACGCTTTGTTCATTGTTGTTCCGCACGGTAATTCGAAGCAACGTGGTATCTCGATCTCAAAACAAATAAAGATAAAGTTGTTCAACTAACGAAAGGTAGCAAGCTCTTCGACGGTGAGTTAATTTAATCCGTACCTGAATTTAATAAGCTGGCTCGCGTTCAATTCTTTTTTAAGTAGTACGAGAACAAAAATCATCTATAATTTTTATCATGAACATACAATTGTAGAAATATCTATTTACTGATATTTTTAGATTAGTGTTAGACTTATTGTTAGATATTGTATAAAAAATATATATTAGGTGTTGGAATTAATTCGTAGCGTTTTACAAGTGATGGGAAGTACTTTCATTAATGTATTTTTTAATGCTCATGTGAAATAAATAACATTCTTTCATTAAAAACGCTACGAATTAATTCCAACACCTAATAAAAAACTGACAAACCTAAAAAAAATTACTACATAGAACTTAATCATACATGAAAAAAACAATCTGAGTATTTAAAATTTAATTAAATACAGATTTGAAAATAATTTTATTGAACTATTAAATTAATTATGTATGATCAAACATAATAACCAATACCGCAAGTTTTGACACTCAAGTAAGTAGCTTGAACGTTTTACATAATTACTGTAATGATTTAACAAATATTTTCATTTACATCTAACAAAACTTTTACATACTTTAGCAAAAAAATTTTTTAGTATATAGATATTGATATGCCAATTAAAAACATTTTTTGCAAATATCAAATAAAATCTCAACTACATAAAAATTCTTCCTGCTTTCTTTAATAAAAGTTAAATAAAAATTATAAGTCACTAAAAGCTCTCTTTGCAATCTTATTTTTAAAAGATCAAAAAAGACTAAACTTTTACCGTTAAAATTCAAACGTGCTCTGGTAAATTTTTTTCGGTTTACTTCTTGCCGTAGGGAAAGTTCCAACTAAACTCTTGAGAGAGATTTTGCGGTAATGATCAAGCAAAGTCTTGCATATATTATGTCCTAAAGATATTCTTCTACAAGTTTCTGCAGGAGAATATTATGTTTTAATAACAATGTGTCAAAAATATTAAAACTTTTAAATATAAAAATAATTTTTCATGAAAATTTGAAAAGTAAAAATTTTATATAAAAAAAAACTATTAGGTGTTGGAATTAATTCGTAGCGTTTTACAAGTGATGGGAAGTACTTTCATTAATGTATTTTTTAATGCTCATGTGAAATAAATAACATTCTTTCATTAAAAAACGCTACGAATTAATTCCAACACCTAATAATTGTCAATGTAATAAACGTTTGCAAAAGATAAATATTTATCTTATAAAGGATATCGTATACAAAATGTGACAATTACTGGAATATAACTAAAATCCAATACAATATAACACTAAATAATTTATTATTAAATTTCAATCGTGGTAATATTAACCTTAATCACAAAGCATTACAAAGGGATTATAAACCGCATATAATTATCTACTCCCAATCAATATATATGTTGTCCAATATGCATTGGTAGTGATTTTACTCAATTCTTTCCTCGCGCGCAAATTATTACAATTTACATAAACAATTTACGTAGACAAAAAAAACGAAAAAAAATAATATACAAAATATTTAAAAAAATTTCTCAGTATATATATATATACATATATATATATATATGTATACACATTTTTTATGTTATTTAGAGATCTCTTTTATTGCAACAGATTTTGCACAAAGGCATGTAATCACATCAGTTATACGACGGACAGTTTTACAATATGCGATAAGACTAATGAAGGCGCAAAGGGAGAAAACGAAGAATAATATAATCGGAAAGGATAAAGGCGAATAAAGGAAGACAGGGAAAAGCGGGAAATCAGACGGCGCATAAAACGCCGGAGGTAGGAAACTTTACACGACCGAAATGGAATTTCCGATAAACTTCGGACTCATCGGCTGCGAAGTCGTCGTCGTCGCTTTCGACCGCGCATGAACCCCTCTTCCATTACCGATTTTGTAGACATAGTTTCTTTCCTCCATCTAGCTGCGTCCCGTTACGAGACAGAAGGGGGAAGCATGGAGAAAAGCTGAAAGCGGGGAAAAAGTCGAGAGTGTGGAAGGTGCGGAAAATCGCAGCTTCGGAATGAGAAATTGCGAGACGCACGGTGCGGCGATGCGGATACGTGAGACGGATACCAAACGGTTACGTTTTCGAGTCCTTACTGCGAGAGTCCTTATTTCGCTCGCAGACCGCTTTGTAACTCCATGTATTCGGCAAAACTACACGCGCTTCACTTTACACCCCGAGGGAATGACACGAGAACAATATCCTTATTGTACGCGAGGAAAATCGACCGAGGCACGGTGTGATACGCATAACCCGCTTCTATCTTCTCGTAAGAAATTCGCGTCAATAAAGAATTGTCTTTACGCGAAAAGAGACATCGTCTTCGTACGCCATAAATGATTTCAGCAAGACGATCGCTGTGAGAGTGTATTTCAACTCTCTTTCGTGAGAAACAAAACGGAAATGGCAAGGAAAATATCCCACGCGTGAAAGGAACTACAAAGCGATGCATTTCCGTAAGATTTCCTTCGTAGAAACGTAGGGGCGTTGTTCACGAAGCACATATTCTTATTTCTCTACGCGCATCTCAAGAGACAGATAATAACTTTGCCGCATAAGTAGAAAATTCAGATGCGCAGCATTGTGGACATGCGCCTCCCTCTTTCTCTTGATGGAAACCGATTATGGTGCAGAAAGTTCTATCGCTTCCCTCTTAATAATATTTCTTTAAATGTTGATTTGTACACTGAAAGAAGAGTTTGATATTTATGATTATGAAGATTTTCAAGCAGTATATGTGATATTATTAATAGCACGATTAATTATATTTGCATGATCAAAACAACTATAAACATATAGCTGTCCCAAAAAAATTACTATATAATTATAGCTAAATTATTAAGAGATAATTAGAACCATTTTGTTCTCTCAGTGTAAAATCTCTTTATACAAGATACATTTCAGGCTGCATTCAATACTTTATATGCGTTTGTATACTTCAACGTCAACTTTAAATTCCTATCTCATCTCACTTATCACATTATTACCAGAAAGTTCACTCTACTTGCGAAACTTCCGAGCGTTTAACATCAAAACTCTATACTCTCTGTCATGTATGATTTTTGTTTTTTTTTTCTCCACGTGAAACGCAATAATGGGAGAGCAACGACTTTGGAAAATAAATGGTGTATAATAATGCGACGCCTCGACGGAATAGAAGTTAGCCGTATGTGTTCATGTGACTGTCCAACCCTAGACACCAAAAACTTTTGCAATATTCCGCGCGAAATTTCATTATACACGTATACGACGCATTTCATACGTAGCTTATTACTGCTAATGCACTACGCTAGTGCAGACTCATTGGGCGGTGAGTACCTGGCTATTGTATATACAAGAAGAATATATAAAGCCGGAACAAGAATCGCTTATAAAAAACAATACACGCAAATACTACAGCGATGAAAACTTCAGACTCCTGTGCAATGCGCGGAAATGCACAGCAGTTTAATTCTTCATATGAGAGACGAGAACGCATCCGTTACTAATACAGCGACAGCTTTCTACGGTTAAATTATTTTCCCGGATACCGGGGACCAGCTTTTTCGTAACAGGCTGTCTTCCGCAAAAAAAGCTTCCTCCTTACTGCTATAATATAACTGAACATAACTCATTGAACCTGCCTAAACCATTGCAACTATATTTCAATCTTTTTACTTGCCGCGTTAAATTAACTCGAGCATAAATTTCAGCGTTACACACGCTATACATCCATACATTACTAACCCTTTTATTACACCTTTAATAAGACGCTTAGTTATTCTTTAATAATAGTAAATCACTTTTTTTTCTATAACGTTTCGGTAACGTGAAAATCCGTACAACACGACGCGCTTATTTTTTTCGGAGATGATTGATCGATACGGCACCGGTGCGGTGCCGCGCCACGCGTCGGAATTGCCATGTAATTCCTGCAAATTGTTTGCAAATTGTGCGCTATTACCGTCCATGAATTAGAACGGGATAACGATGGCAAACTATAGTACACATTTTGCTCTTGAAAGAGCGTAATTAACAGAAAGAGAGAGAGAGAGAGAGAGAGAGAGAGAGAGAGAGAGAGAAATTGCTTATTTCAGTAAAATTATTACGAGCTATATTGTAGATTAATAGCTATCAGTCTGCAAATTCTTTTTAAATGAGTACGTATTTAGAAAACGCTCCAAATATATAAACTTATTCTCATATCTTTTTATAAAGTAGTTTTCAATCAAGCGTGATTATTCAAATAAAAAAAAAACATTAAATTTATGTTTAACGTATACATTTTTAAAAAAATAAAAAGTATTATATATTCTGTCACAGACAGAATTAATTTAAAATAAAAATTTAATAAAGTATCATATTATTGTTACTGAATTTCTCATGAGAAAATTCTCTTTAAAATAACATGTTTTATTTGAACTGTTGTTATCGAAATACTTCTTTGTTATTTTGAGACAACCGCATAAATCGAAATAGAATACACACACACACACACACAAAAATATGAAAGGAAACAAAAATCATATTACTTTGTTTGTACTTTGCTTGTTATAAAGCTTTCCAATCTTCGCATGCTCGAATCGTTCCATTACTTTGTTATTCTTATTATACTACAAATTACTAGATCTCGTTATTTCTTTGATATTACGCAAAAATGAATAGATGGAAATGCATCATTTATATGCTTCGTACCAAATTACAAACTTTCTTCGTTACAGTCTTACAACTAGGGATTATTATTATTTTTCAAAAAGCCATGTCGGTGCAGCGTTCTAAAGAATTTCATTCAAACTTCCCTTCATATGCGAAGCGTATATGAGCCTCATCGATAAAATGTCAACTGTGTATCACACATCCATGCATCATCGTACACTTAGTATCGCCATCCGTTTGTTCCCAATATACATAATGCCTTATGTAAAGAGTTATTGAATAGCATAACAGTGTCGGAATGGTATTAAATCGATCTCGCTGTCGAGTTCAACTGCATCCAGGATTCGCTGGAATGGGATGTCAACGGATTTCACGGAAAATCAGAAGCGACCTACGCCATTGCGCTGGTTGGCGCATAACCCTGGGAACTTTCAGTTGGTTTTAATGCGATTAAGTCGTAGAAGGAGCACGAGGGGAGAGACAAATCAACTCTCGTAGTCCTCTATACGAATATCCCGGGACAAAGTCCGGAGAAGGATTGGAATATGTATAATTGTGACATTGCAAAGCTCAGTAATACGCACAGCTTCGGAATTAAGATCAAAGGAGACCAATGGTATTTTTTCTTGCAGAAGTTCAAATATACGAGTTCCCAAGTTCGAGGGCTAATAATCATCCATCGACTTACAACTCTCTTTCCCAAGTTATCAAAAAAAGAGGCTAGCAACGACATTGTTAGAAACAAGAGTGAACATTAGCAGCGACGGTTAATTACGTGCTTGTATAACCCCTTCCAGTCTGAACTTGCCTTTCCTCTGCTGTCCAACAGCAGTGCGAGCACTGTTTCGCGACTCTGTAACTGCGAAAGTTCGAACAGTTGATGTTGCAAAGAGTTTAAAACTAATTAAAGCCGCGTCATCCGACTTTATGAAGAATCTTGTTTCGCCGCGTGACTGTGCGAAAAACTTCTTAATTTTAAGCGATATTAAGCGATGGGTGACGTATCTACCCATATTTAATCTACGTTGAAAATAGAGGTGCATAAATTCAATTTAAGGCAAAATGGAAATTATCGATTACATAACGGTGTCTTCAGCCTTGGAACAACTTCTCCAATCGAAAGAATTTTTAATTAAAGGCTTAGACAGCCGACAAATATGATATTTTCCCTGTCTACATCTAGAATAGCGGAATTTTCAATTAAAGTGAAATGACGAATAATATTCCAAATGAAGCCAAATTAGAATTCGATCGAATATATTTATTAATTGTACTATAGTAGTACTATGAGAATAATATTTTATATAAATAAAAAAAAACACACTTTATTTGTTTCGTCAAAATTAATACTTGTCACGCTTAATTAAAAAGACATTCGACACAAAATATAATATTAAATTCTTAACGTGCTTTTTCTTTTAACGAATAATAAAAAAATTAGTTTCAATTTTAAATTGTAATTGTTGCAAAATTCTCTGAAATATCATTGGTATTGGTTAGATGACGAATGGTCAGAATAGAATATATTTATACCCGGAATATATGAACAGACAAAGAATAAACCGATTTAAAACCGATTATTGTCAAAAAACAGTGCTCTTTCCAGCCTTGATCCGCCACTAAATCCGCTCATATATCCGCTCGATATAGAGATCCAATGTGTGATTTTCAACTCTGAGATAAAGTACGCTGCCCATAAACGATATTCACCGACGGCGTCTCCTACAAATTTCTGTTCGTTTTCTAATCGCGGGTGAAATAGGACGAAGCGAATGGACGACATAGGTATCGAGCATCGGAATTGAGAATGGTTAACCGCCAGCCAAAAAGCAAGGGAAAAAGGAGACCGAGAGAAAGAATTAAAAGGAAGAAGTGGGAGAGCGAAAAAACGAAAAAATGGCGAGTGAAGGGTAACCGAGAGGGAAAACAATGTTTCACAATCGCGTGCTCATACTAGGAGATAATTTTCGCATGTCGAGCAGCGGTTCCGCGGCTCCGCCACTTCGATATCTATTGCAATGCAGAGATTGTACATTGCGCAGTTTGTCTTCTTTATTGGCTGCGACAACGATGTATGCGTCATGCATGTGTCGCATGCAATTCCAGCCAACAAACGTCCTAATGAGACCCATTCCTTACTCAGAATGCATGAATGTTATTGAATAAAAAATGCGCAAATACTAAACAAAACGCTAAAATAAAATAGAATTATTTTGCCCTGTGTCATCCATCTGAAATCGCCATGCAAAAAGTATCATTACACATTTTTTTCTTTCACGATCGAAACTTTTCATGTTTACTATTTTATCAATGTAGTACATAATCTGACACAAAAGACTCATCGTGTGATTTTTTTTACATTTTTTTAAGCTAAATTCTACGACGTTATTTCGAAAATGTAATGCGTTTTACATGAGAAGTATCGGTAATCGAATCGCTTGTCTCTTATTCGAAAATTATAATTCGACTCTAAAAATATGGATTGTACTACTATTCATATCTAGATATGATACGTCACAAATGAAGTTTCGCAAATAAAAATGCGGCTAACATTATTTCTCTGCTATGCTATGCTGGTATGACACCGGATATTCTTTTCTCTTTCAGTGCCCTCGTTTAATGAATGAAATATTCCATCCTTCCTTTGCAACCTACACTTGCTTGCGTTAACAATAAAACTAAATCAAAGAGCATCTCTATCGTCTTCATTTTCATAATATAAAATTAATAAAAAGATATGCCTTATACATATATTTTAATTAAAGTTAATCCATGTCGCAAATACGACTTGCACATATTTATATAAAGTACAGTAGTAAAAAAAAAAGATTAATCTAATACAAAATATATAAAAAAACGACATAATATTATATTCATGAATAATTTCATGAAAAGCACCATCCAAAGAAGACTTTTATGATGCTTAATCAATTTTTTAAAGATAACATCCTAAAAACTTTTTATTTTAATATAACAAGTAAATATAGCCTATAATATAATAAAGATTAAAATATATATAAGTACAAATAAAAATAATACAGTTATGTATCCGTTTCTATTAATGTAAAGTAATTTTAATTTCGATTCAACTCATTCTTCATCTTTTCCTAATTCTTTTCCTTATGTTAGAACTAAATCGAAAGAGATGAAAAATAAATCGAACTGAGATTAATCTTCATTCATAGAAACGGGCATGAACAAGTAATTTTATTGCCTGTTTAGAGTGAAAATAATGTTTGCAATGAAAGTAGCTAGTTCAGGATAGAAAACAAGAGGCAAATGAGTGAAAAACAAGTAAAATGGCAGATCAGATCACCATTTTAATTGATTCTCTTCAACCTTATGGTTCTTCTAAAACTACATTTGCACGGAAAGCAGATACTTTCTATGCAAATCGATGCGATGTTAAGTAGCTCCTTTCCCTCACGCTATTCCACCCTGTCCCTCTCGTTTAAGTTAGGCGGCTTAACATTGGAAACTACCAAAGTGAAATCAACATTTAAACCTGAAATTAACTGAAAGGATACAATAATATAATTATATGTGTGAAACCAAAGCGTAACAAATATAACAGATCATAAATTTATTGCAATTTCATTAAATTAATTCGTGGACATTTTTGCTTTAAAACCATAAACGTATAAATTAAATAAAATCATGTTACAGAGAGGTTGCACATGTATTGTATATATTTCATGCAAGCGAAGTTCCAATTTCGCTATAAAGTATGACACATTGTTTGAAAAAGTGCTGTTACATCAATTTTTTATCCGAAAATCTTGCGGTGTTGGAAAAAGATTGAATTACTTGCTAATCGTGAAAAATATTTGTAAAACATGTTATTCATTATAAATTTCTTTCTTTTTTATATGATTTATATACATTATTATTATAAGCTTAAAATTTCTTTAGCGTATAATGTAATAAATACTTAATAAATCATTATTACCACAATAATCTGCTCGTTATTGTTTCATATTTGATATTACGGATGACGCGGCCATCCGCATCGAAGATCCCATCGGTTTTGCCGTAATTTATCTGAACTTTCCACCCTTTTCTTCTTCTAGACAGACGGCTTGGACGTGACAAGAAAATAGCAAGTAGCTTTCGTATACGCGGTTGCGCGTATCTGTCGAAGAGGTGACCGTTGTGACCGGTGAATAACCTTTCGTCCCTTCCAAAGAAAATCATGCGATTTTTCTCCTCATCCGTCGCTAACGAGGTCCCAATTTTCAAAGGTGTGCTAGTGAGATTACGATCTATTCCCGTAGTCGAATGTTTGAATTTTCGATGAACCGCTTTCGTCACACAGACATTCGTGATCATACCGAAATACGAGATACCAAGAATATGGTCAGAGGAATCCAAAAGAAATCCGACGTTGATAAATCTGGCGTTGATATTTTTCAATGGATGATAGTCATACGATATTTTTATTGACCTCTCGAAGCTGGAATAGCTAGAACGAAATCATGAAACTATAATTTTGATATATTACCTCGACACTCTTTATTAATTATGATACCTATTGATAAAATTAGAAAAAGAATGGACGTTAATAACTTGACGACTCTCGTCAATCGCACATTTTACGAGGCAGTGAGAATGTAATCTAAACTGGCAGTATACTCATTTGATATCTGAGTTATCATTATCTCAGTAATGATAAAATGATGAAACATAATAACAATAGCTAGGATGCTTTAGTGGCATTAAGAGGGTAAAGTACAATGCGGAAGCACAAATGTTTTTTGCTTTGCTGTTTGCCCTCTCGTTACTACGTCTGACAGTGATAAACTCAATCTACTGAGAAAGCAAAAGCATACGCCGGGCCCGGCCGGTTCTACACGCAACCGTAACTGCGAGTTATGACGTTCGCGCCCCTCAGTGCAACGCACCGACACGCACTACCCTCCACTCCAGCGCACCTCATTCAACCTTTTAGTTACAGGTGTAAACTGTTGTCGTAGTTATATATATCCCAAGAGCGAAATGGACACATGCAAAAACGTCATTCATTCTGAAAGCCATTCCCTTTAGACTATCTGAATGCAAATATTCATCGCGTTAAATTTCACTCTAAGAAAATAAGATTTGCAAAAAGCAAATAATATCGAGAATATAAAAAATTAATTAAAATAATCTTGTCTGTATATATATTTTGTTTAATTAAAAAAAGTATTATTAATCATGTTTTTTAAATTTTTTTATAAATATGATAAACGTTATGTACTTATATTAAAAAATCAATAAAATGGATTAATAGATCATTTTTGTTTGCTTGTAAAAAAATTGTACATATATATTATTGTATATTGTACATATATAGATATATGTATATATATTAATATATATTTATTTATTTATTATTATTTATTTATTTTATTTTATTAATATTAAATTATTGTATATTAACATAATTACTCTTCACAATCATTACTCTTTTGACAGAAAAATTATTATTAAAAAAGACTTTAATTCTAATAACCAAATGCTCAATATTCTTTATGAAAAGCTTTTAATATCTCAAAGAAAAAGCAAAATCGTTAAAAACTGAAAAATTCATAATAACGTAATAACATTTTGTCGGTAATAGCAATCTGCTTCTAAAAGTGGTTATACATGCATGTCGAATACATCAATTATAATATATTTTGTTATATAACTTTTAATTTATTGTCTGAGTTAGTTTATACTATATGAAACGAATTCCCTTTAGATAACACGAACTTTCTCATTATAACAAGCACGAAATATTATCTCATGGTATCCTCGGTATTTCGGCAATTTCATCTTGTTGCTTGAAACCGTGTAATTTCTGTAATTAATATCAAGCACGTCACAAAAAACTGTCACAACATCATAAAAAAAAATCTGTGTCTCCAGTTTTTAAATTCTATCAATATATGTATGTAACATTAAAATCATAACCAAGAAAAATAAATTATAAATATGCATATAAAGCTGTAAACTATTTAAAGTACAGCGTATGTGTCTGCAATTCCCTTTGACAGTAACAACTCTCAGTTATATTCGAGTAATACATGGCGGAGTTGTGTGTTGTAAACCACGGTTCGTCGGATCAAAGGGCAGCATAGGGTTCTATGAGGTTTTGAAGGGCTTAGGAAATTCGTAAATGAAGGTTGCCTAGTGCAGACGCGCTTGCGGTAAGATCAATCGCTCGTAGCCACTTTCACAATCAGAACAGAGCACATACGACTGAATATTAATTGTCCTGAAATTGTCTATTTTAAGTAAAGGAAAAGATGCATTTAACTATTACGATCGATGAAACTTGGATTAATAATCCTCATCAATTTTAACACAACGAGACAATAATCAATTATAAGCAATAAAAAATATAAGATTTTTAATTTATGCGTGTATATTACATATAGTTTCTATTATTTACATGAATTGTAAAATATTAAATTATATAATAATAATACATTTAGTATAATAAAAAAATTATAAAAATTTTTTCTTTTATTTATAGAAAATAGCATAATATATTTTATTATTCCTACAAATAAAATAAAAGATTGCATCATTCGTATCTTTTAAAATTTTTTTTCTATTGATTGCATCTGTAATACTGATGACTTTGTAGAATTAAATGTGATTAATAACAAATCTATCAAAGCAAAATGATGAGATGTCATTCAAGGCGCTTAAAAAATCTATTAAGACTACATCATAATAAATACATCAAATCCTTATAAATTTGAAGTATTCTTCTCGTAATTTACTCTGACGCTTCAATACATCACTGTCCAAACAATATGATTAAGCTTCGCCTTCTTAATCTTACATTCTTTTGCTGTCACATCGCGTATGGACCTACCCTGATGAGGGCTGTAGTCAGAGCGTCGACGGCCGCGACCGTCTGGTGA
Source organism: Acromyrmex echinatior (assembly GCF_024713525.1). NCBI lineage: Eukaryota > Metazoa > Arthropoda > Insecta > Hymenoptera > Formicidae > Acromyrmex > Acromyrmex echinatior. The sequence continues at coordinate 6,209,464 of NC_141853.1, read as the reverse complement.
GCCTAAAGGATGACCTTCTGGCAAGGGAGAAACCACATCCGACGAACCACGTCTTGATATAGCGCCAGATGAATGTTCCGAGTCCCTACGATGTCTGGCCACGTGTGGTGAGTCCTGGGGGCTACCGTGACCAGAACTCATCGGTGTCCTCAGCGGAGAACTGTGCGATGAATACGGAGAGCCCGGTGGCAGTATCTTCTCGGTGCCTTCGAGTGAATATCCGCGTAACAAATCGTACCAGATACCCGACACAATTAACATAAGACCATTGGAGGCTGCATAAATAAATCGCCGAAAAACATAGAAATAAATATCGCCACTGATATGAAATTCCTTTAATTTAGTTTCCAATATTTGATAAAACATTGAATATATCGGAGGAATATTTTAATCTTTCAAATTTATGCTGATGAAACAACTTCTAATATACATAAAATAAAAGCATTGTACTCAACAGGTAGAAACTGCCATGTTAAAATCTTTCGAACAAATTTTTACGTCATAAAACTTTTCGATATATTTAATATTTGAAATATTACGATATTATACGTACATAATTATTATTTTTTAATATAAATCTAATGCAATTTGGATCACTTTTGTGCTTTATTCAAATATTAAAAAATATTTAAATATATAAATATTTATGCTCGAAACTTTCTTCTACCTAAAATATTACGATTAATACTCTATCAATGCAAAGTAAATCGAATGAGTTGTTTATAATAGAAACAGGCCTATGGGTAAATATATTGACAAGGCAAGCATAGGCTAGTAGTTTTATGACAGTCTAAATAAAACGAGGCTTGAGCAAACAAATGCAACGTATACACCTCGCGTCTCTTCGCTGGTTATATGTAACATTTCAGATCGAGGTAAATCACGAGGATAATACAAGGAAGCGGCGCGTTCAGAATAACGTTTCCTGAAACAAGTTTCCAATTTCGGACCCAGTGGACATTACCCGTTCGTCTATCTTTTAATCGCGAACACGTCGAATACGTCATAGCTCATCTATCAACGCGGCCCAATTACACGCTCTACCGATCCTCACGAGATCAATGAACGTCCAGCTTCTCACTGTACGCCTACGACGTATAATTGATGGAACGCCATCACTTGATAACCGTCCAACTTCTGACGTGCATTTTTTACGAATATGATTAGATATAATCCGTCTTCAAATTAAAATTTGCGACATTTATAATCACATAAAGTTTTAACGATTTTTTTTTAACTGTAATATATTTAGTAGCCACGTATATAATGGATATTAAAAAGCGTACTATAGAAGAGAGAAGAATAGTAAATGTTTCAAGATTAAAACATTAATTAATTAAATAACATAGTTTCATTTTTATATAATTAACGAGGTATTTTATATTAGACAATATTAAAAAAAAATATATTTAAAAAATTTTAATTTTAAATTCGTTTAAGTGTCATAGATGAAGAAAAATTCCAATACATATGGTAACATTCCATTAACAATAATCCATCTCAATGAAGTGTCTATTGTTTAAAAACAGCCTCCATGGTCTTTAGAATATTATATAACCGTCGTTACAGCGGAAGTTCCGATACCTTGATGAACGTTCGGATGATGAGAAATTCCGGATGCAGCCGCTACATGCGTAGGAGGCGGAGGGTGAACGAGACCGCCTGGTCCAAGAGGGTTGACGAACCCGTGGATCGGATTCCCATGCATGGGACTAGCGTGGATCGAGCGCGATGGTACCATTCCGGGCAAAGGTATCCCTCTCGTTTGTACCTCGTGAGCGGCAGAGGAGGAGATGGAGGACGCGGAAACGGTCGTGCTTGGATGACCCGGAACGGGACTGCTGCCATGTATGGAACCTCTTCGATGCTGCGACATAATTGGAATTCGATGACGCCGTGAACGGATGAAGGTAGGAGTAAGATGCTTAATGCTCTCCAGAGATCGACGACATCGAAGCACTCGAATTCACTTCGACAGATGCTCGCCGCTGATATTTTCGATCCTCATCCAGTTATCCCCTAATATGTCATTTCGAGGACGTACCATCGAGAAACGTGGAGAACTTGAAAGGATAACATGGGCGGTGTAAGCAGTATCGTGATAATTTCTTCACTTGAATGCTATTCCGTTTCCAAGTATAAAGAATGAGGGCAAGCAGGTGTATTAATGCAATATCTCTCTTCGTTTTATTTTTCCGAGAATCCATATATTTCTTGCATTCCTCTATTGTAAAATCTCAATGGTTTCAGTGAAATTTGATCCACACCAAACTCTGTAGCAGATTTTCCGCTACTATAGAATGAACTCGATATCTCAGGTATTATATTTCGGCTTATGTATCCACTCAAGCAGACAATCCACTGTAACTTAACTCTTTTTTTCCCAACGAGTCTCTTATGATTTCTCTGCGAGTTCGCCGCAACAGGAATAATTCACATAAGCTGCTAATCGTTCTTGTTTAATGTTTTTATAGAAAATATGATTTTTGCTAATAATTTTATTCTCCTTTTAATGATATCAACTTAATTGATCATTTATGTATTTTTAAGAAAATGAGAGTTAATTATATTTAATATGATTATTATGTCTCAAAGGTGCCTGTGTTGAAAGCGCAATTTGCGACGCATTTATCGTATGTCCTTTGGCAGAAATAATTAACGTCGTTTCGTCTGCCAGATAATGGTCCCCTGTGTGACGGGATTTCGCAGCCTAGACGGACAGAGATTTATCGTGATATGTTTATTGGACGAGAAGAACTACACACATGACGGGTAGTTTTGTTTCCACGGAGATTAAAAGTTAAATCGCTCTCAGCGACAAACCTTTATAAAATTAAACAGCAGCGTTCTCTTAAAGCGTTTCTCTTAAAATATAATCGTATTCTGTTCTTTGACCTGGCTATTTATTTAATTTATTATGTTTATTTTATTTTATATATTTATCATTTCTTCTAACAAAGTAATAATAATATATAAAACTGTTTTAATCGATTTGGTTAAGCAGAGATGACTTAGATTTTCTATAGTCACCTTTTTTGGACACTTTCAAAATGATTATATATAATACGTTACTTTAAATTTTACAAAGTGTTGAGATTATTCTCGCCGAAATAAAAGATGAATCACATATCAGTCTATAGACTAAAATTTTAATGATACAAATTCTCAGATCTCACACAGAGCGAACGAGATTCAAAGGAATGAGAACTTGCAATATGCAACAGATAAGTTTGCTGGATTCCGATACGGCCAACCAATTTTAATTCCGATACGACGAACTTTAAACCTCAATTCTACGATCAAAGCACGCGAATTCGATATGTATAACTTTCTACGAGAAAAGCGATTATTTAATATAACTAATATAAACCGTAGATTCGTAACGATATTCCAATCTGGTTATTATGAAAATGCAGCTATCACTTGCAATACTCCAAAACGCAGGACAGCCGCCAATTAGCACTACAATGAGAACTTTCCGTCGGCAAGCTTCTGCCTCTATAGTCCTGGGCTGACCTTGATACTTCGGACTTGTTGATTTAAGACACTTGTTGGTTTTGAATCGTTAATATAGTTATTGTAACGATACATCTGTTTCTTTAGTTTCGTTAGTTGTGGAAAAATTGCACTTGATATAGTTATTAAATCTTACAACTCTCTGGACATTACATTTGTGCAACTATAGTTTTATTTTCTATTTAAAATGATTCCAGTTTTCAACGATTTCGAATTAAATTCTTTGTAGCAAAATAATCCTTTTCAATAATTAAAATAAACAAAATCAGCTCCTAATAATATTACGGAGATAATTACAGAAATCTTACAGTTAATTAAAAATTACAAGCTTCACCACAATAAATAAGAAATATTATAATAAGTTTGGAATACTTTTGTCCGAACATACAGTTAGAATGCAGTCGTTTGTCTTAATTTTGACCCATGAAACGTAAGAGTCCGTAAAACGCAATCTGTCTAAATACACGAATAATTCGTGGAATTATCCACACGTGAAATCGCTGCCTTTTGACTTCGTTAAAACGATTCGAGTACAATTTTACGAGAATCGTCACGGGCCACGTGTTAACAGCCGAACCGAAAATAATGGTCAGTTAACGTGGTCATTTGACGCTCGGGAATTGTTACAATTCCATCGTATATACCATCAGAGACAAATGCTTTTTACTAAATTCCTCGACTTCAGATTAGTATCAACTTGTTGATAAATAGTTATAGTGTAATTGTGATCAGTACGGAAAGTTCGAATGGAGTATACTTAGGTATGCGTAGGAATTCATGCACAAATAATAATGTTTCGCATTTAATCAACAGAATACACCGTTTGTTTCCAATTTTGCAAGATGAATCAGTACTTTAGTAAAATTACTAACGGAAGAAGGTTATACACTGTCATACAGTTAGCACGTAATAGCACAAATCGTTAAATACACACTGTACTCCGAAGTCACCGAACGAATTCGTATGGTTATCCACAGGTGGACACAGCGGTCGGTGACTTCGTTAAAGCAACCCCACTTTCACGAGGATTATCACAGACCACGTGCTAACGATCGAAGTTCCCCCTAAAAAAAAGAAGGGCGTAGATAAAGCGACCGGTTCGCCAGACGGACTATTTTTCACCTACGCACGTCGCAGATACAACGACGCCTCGCGTTACAGAGCGATGCTCGATTCACAAAAGTAGAAAAAAAAAGGAAAAAAAGTACGAGGGAGAGCCAGAGGCCGCGACAGTTCGCCTCTCGTCGGTTCCCGATTAAAAAGCCCGAAATTCCGACGCGGTGAGCCGGCGGCAACGCGACGGAGCGAATTACATTCGTAGCCGGCGAATCGAGTTTTCCAAAGCGGCGAACAGAGCGACGTGCAGCGACCGCGCGACCGTATTTTCCGCGAGCACGTTTTCGCCGGCGATTGCGGGAGCCGTCGCGACGCCGGCTACGTCGGGGTGAGTCGTCCGTGTGCGACAGGGAGCGGCCGCGCGAACACTGAAACCAACCCACGCCACCATCACCATCACCACCACCACCACCACCACTACCACCACCACCACCACCACCACCACCACCACTACCACCGCCATCAACCCACCTACCCACCCACCCACCGCCGCCGTTGCCGCCGACACTACCACCGTCAACGATTCCGCACCCTCTCCTCCGACGCCCGTCGTTTCCACCACCATATCACCGTCACTACTACTACTACTATTACTACTACTACTACTACTACAACAGCCACCACCGCCACTACCGCCGCCACCGCTGTTCTGCGAACCCTCCGATTCTCTACCCTTCAACCGCTATCCATCGCCACCACCACTGCCATCATCACCAACACTACCATCAGCAGTTCTCATATAGATGAAAGCCCTCTTTCCTCCTCACTTCACCGCTGCTTTCCCCCGCGACTACCAACACGGCAGGTAGATACCAACGACGCCTCTGCTATCCAACCCCCTCGCTTCCTTCTTCTGTATCTACCTTCGAACTTCACCATCCCCTATTCGAGAGTACGCTCCCTTCGCTTTTGCATCCTTCGTTCGTGCACAAGTGCACACGCGCGAAGATAGGTAAGTGCACATGAGGGATAGTTGCGTAGGTTATTTCAACTGCCACACGCCGCAATACACAGACGCGTTAAGCGTGCATAATTAGTCGTTGGCGTTGTTACACTCGCGACAATATCAATGACATTTTTATGTTAATGAACGTGTGACGAGCACTAATTTTGCATTCTGGATCATCATGATTTGAAAACATAAGCTGATATGTGGCAGAATGGAATTATGTATGTACGTACTACTGTCTTTTCCGATCACCTATACATTTTATTTGATGCAACGAATACCAAGTGTTGCCACTGAAACTCAAGGAAATCGGGGAAATATGAGGAAAATTGAAAACGGTCAGAGAAATCAGGGAAAAATCAGGGAACTTTGCAAACTCTTCTGGAAAATTAAAATTCTCGGCTTTAAAAAAGTTTAATATCCATACTTCACACCTACACAGTTTTAGAATACTACCAATTAAATGCAGGCAGTGTCAGCAACGTTAATAGTAACTTACATTGTTGTAGCTGAGTTGTTTCACCTTTCGATAAACTTCAACTCACTGCATTACTCTCTTACTCTCTTATACTTTTATTCTTTTACTCTTTTGTTTAGCCAGTAAGTAAATTATCACGTAGTTATATCGAAAGATGGAACTATCGGTCCTATATTAAATTATTCGCTCCACAAGATATTTGACGTTTCAAAATCAGGACAAAAATACAAAAAATTTCAAAATATTATTGAAAGCATCAAAGAAAATCATGAAGTTTTATCTAAAAATAAAAGAAAATGGAATTTTAGGATTTTGTGACAACTCTGAATTGCATTTTATAGGATTTGCAGATATCCAAGACGCTATTATCTCATAATTTATTTCATAATTGCTGATAAAATAAATCAATAGTAATGATATTATCGGTTTTTTTCTAATTATCGAGAGAAAAGTGCATCAATCGAAGCAAATAATAAAACCGTATTTTTAATAAAATCGAGTTAATAATTTCTGCAACAAATACTTTGACATATCCATATACATAATATAATAGTATCCCAAAGTTCGAAATAATATGATGCTTTTATATTTTTGCCATATATTGTACCATGTGCGAAATCGTACATTTGACTAGTTTAGATTTGGCCGCGTCTATATATCGAATGAGACATTCTATTCTGTGTGAATGACTCTAAATTCGTCGTTACTTACAAATTTAAACAATTATAATTCTCTCTTTCATATCGTAATATAAGCGTGCTATTTGCGATAGCTTCGCGCGACAGCAAATGAGATATTAATTTTTCGCATGTCTGCTCACCAAATTATTACGTTAATTATGTATACGTTGCAATTGATGAATCTAAATTTGCGTATCAGCGAACGTGAGTCGGGAGAAATTTATACGATCCAAATTTGTAACGCTTCGTACAACTAGATGGAACACAGAAAATATCAATACATGTGTATGAGAGGTGACCGACAAAATTTGCTAAAATTCGGGAACATCGAGCTAGACGAAATTGATAGCGACGTTTTGCATGCTACGACCTTTTTGTCGAAAGCACTGGTACAATTCGGTCTAATAGATTTTAACGACTATAGAATTAGACAGTGACAGAAAATCGTTTTTACTGGACGAAACGCAAGTATTGCAATCGCAACGAATTTACGAGAAGATAACTTCGTTTATTTATCCGATCGCGTAGACGAGCATCCTTGAAATTTCGACGAAGCACAACAAACACCGACTGGACAATAGCGATCAATTTTTTTTTCTTCTCTTTTTTTAATCGATAGTCGCGTCGCAATTGAAGTACAATCTCGTCACGATAACGACTTCGGTCGTCAGGGACAATTCGTCAAATTAATCGAAAAGATGCGCGTCTGGTTCACCTCGCTGTAACTGCATGTACCCGGATAATAATTTAAATCTGGGCATTGTCAAAACGCTTGTATAATAACGACGGGTATAATGAGCGATTCATCAAATTAAGCGAAACGAATGGTATATGCAATTTGCGTTGCTTTACTGCGCTGCTATAGTCATTAATTGGAATTGCAGGAATCTAAGTACACGTCTGCGTCATTGCGATAACAATTTTGTAATACTTATTAATTCACTAATTATCGAAAAAAAGAACTATATTCCATTCAGTATATTTCATTGCGTTTAAACGCATTTGTATGTTAATTCTAGTCGTCAATGTTAAATCCGATTATCGAGTAGTGTTTCAATAATAAAAGATGCCATGGTCGGGATACATGGAGATGCAATCGCTAATAAAATTGTTCATAAATATATTAAATGACACCTACAGATAAAAATTCATTACAAAATATAAAATACTAGTAAAGCAGAGAGAGATAATGCCGTGATTATATACATATAATTTCAATCAATAAAAGAATCTTGATTTGCAGAATTGCGTGGCATCGGTTATCGTGGTATCTTTTAATAACGAAATCATATAAAGGTATACGATACGTCTGAATTGATGTAACCTACTTTCAATTTTCTGATCGTTAAAATAAAAAAAAACTTAATACCTTTATCTTCTGTTGTATTAATTATGTTCTATGATTTCAGATGCATTCTAATTTTGAAAATTTAATGAAGACACAATAGATCATGAAGAATAGGTTTTAGAGCAAATTGATGGATCGTGCGAGCGACGACGAGGCTTCTTATAAAAAGCGACTTCCAATTATGCAGCCGATCAATCTCGCCTGAATATTGCCGAGCAAATTATTGGAAAAAATGGACACGTTGGAGATGGTTGATGCAACGAAAACTCACGCGGGTGAGAGCGATCTCGAGCGAATGTCGTTCAAATGGACATAGATGGAACGCTGCCATTTTTACGGGCATCGAAAGCTGCCCCGCGGCCGGGACACATTTTCTGACATAATCGGCAACTCGACGTGCACGTCGGCGAGGCACTGCGACGCGCAGATTCCGTCACTTCAGAGAACATTCGGTGAAGGACTAGGAAAAGGAGACGGCGTTGGAATTCCTTTCGGTAATACTCAGGCCCGATGGAACAAAAGGAGCGTACTTCACTTCAACGCGAACGAGAAGGAACCAAGACGGACCAAATCCCTAAGGTCGTTTATTAGCCGAGAGAAACCCGAAGTTGAACGGTGTGGGTGAGACTGAGTCTTCGTGTGGATAGAGAAAGCGCCACCGCCACGAAGGAGGCGTCGCAAGGGTGGCGTCGCAACCGATGTACGTGTGCAAGCGTATCCATGCTCGCTCGGATGGACGACGGTGGTCGCAGAGGATAGGAGAGAGATACGGATAAATGGACAGGTAGATAAATAGACAGAGGAGAGAACCGAGACGAAAGAGAAAGACGGAGTATCTAGATATGGGTTCTGCGGGCTGTGGATCCGTTCGTCCGGTAACGTGATTTCAGTTCGATATTTGATTTCGAAGCAGAATTAGAGCTCAAAATCCGTATACGAGTTGCTGCGATACGATGTCAAACAAAGTTAACACCTCTCAAACGTATATATGTTGATTAAATAAATTATTAGAGTGCTCATCAATATCGTAAATTAATTCCGAAATACCTCACTATTCTTGTAAACGTTGTAACAGTCTTTCACAAAGCAAATAGTAAATATAGAATAGCTATACCGTCATTAATATCATTCTTATAAATAGTTTGAGAACAAGATAATAATTATTTATACTTTGGGAAATGTTTCAGGAATCGCGGATTGAGGCATTCATGCAAAAAATTCAGAGTATATTTCTAATGTAATCATAACTTTATTCTGGGGCGTCTGTTAAAACATTTATTCGTAACAGCGACAGTTACACGACTCCACGACCTCGCAATCATCAGGTCGGTCGCTCGTATCTCTCTCGAATCATCTTCTAAATACTATTGTCGTCAGTCCTTGTCCGTTACAGCTACGGTTATTAGAAACGGTTTTATTAAAATCCGCAGAATATAAATTACGATACAGATCATTGTAACCTGATTTATAAAAATAATAGGACATTTCCAGCACATTTCGTGTGCTCGAACGATACATACAAGATAATTCTCGTAGTCAGCAAAAAAAATTAAGACGTTTAAACGGCCTATTATCTCATTTCGTCGTCGCATACAACGCCATGTTTCTATATATATCGTGTTTCTATGTATGTCTGTGCTCCAAACAGCTGATTCCTCTGTTCGTGGCTATCTATAGTTTCGTCGAATATTCTACTTATATTCAGCGGAATTCTTCGCGTTCAAATGTGGGATTGCGGCGATTCAATCGCTACAATATAAAAGCGTATATACATAATAAAATCTTATCTTAAAAAACTTACATAAAAAACATAAAAAACTTTTTTTTTCTTGTTATTAACTTCTTATTCAACTTGTTCAAAACTGATAAAACTAATAAAAAGTCTATATATAATGAAAGTCTATGTGTAACTATTCTTGTTATTAGCATCACTGCTTTTCCAAAATATTCTTTCCTCTTTTTTAAAAGAAGAATTCTTGTCTCGTCTATCTATTTTCATAACACTAAGACTTTTGAGCCTTTCCCAAATAAAATATTTTCATGACATCGAATAATGTCAGTGAAGTAAACTGATTGTAGTAATGAAACCTTTTTAGTCACAGTAAAAATTGAAATCAAGTTAAAAGTTAAAAGTTGAATCAAGCACAAAAATAAAATTTCGACTTATATTCGTCATTTAAAAAAAATCACAGAGAAAATTATACTACGCCCTGCAGAATTATACTTTATTGCGTTATCTATGTATTGTGCATGACATGTTTTTATTCTTTTTTAACCGCGTCATCAAGACGTAAGAAGAACAGAATGAATGTAAAATTCGATCGCGCTTAGAATGGCGTCGCGCCACGCCTCGGAGGAGCAAAATCGCCCACTTTCGTGAAATATACGACCAGGCAATATTTTAAAGGCTCCTGGTGTAATAATACTATCGTGCCTCGTAGGGCGTTACAGCTGCTATGGCGAACAACCATAAAAATTCAACGAACGAGGATCGTTCCCTGGCGATGAAGAACGTTATACGGTCAAAAGTTAAGTACTATACCTGCATCTAATCTACCGTTATCTTCTTCAGATTCGACTATGGTTTGATAGTTTCATAAATCGACAAAAACTGTTTAACTATCTAGAGTTTAAATAGAAATTAAATAGAGTTTACACAGCATGTAATCAAAATTAATATATCGTAAAAAATTCATAATAATAAAAATATATGTCATTTGTTAATTAATATATATACACACGCACACACGTATATACTAGATTTCTCAATTCCTTTTATTTTATCCATTAATTCTGAGACTTTATCAAATAAAAATATAAAAAATACAATATAAAAAATATACAATTTTTTATATTACAATATTTGTGTATGTTTCATAAACTTTTCATTAAAAGTTAAAACTAAAAAACGAATTGAAGATTGGAAATATCAATAACATTTAAAAAAAATAAAAAATGTTAACAAATTGCAAAATATCAAGAACAAATGTGGTATCAGAACTAAAATGTAAACATAATATTTTTTTACTAATGAAAATAGATGTTCATTTTTAGCCAATTTAAAATAAATTTAAATAAATTATTTCAATGAGGAGTTAGATATGACAATTAATAAAAATAAAATTAATAGCCACTGATTTCATACAAAAAATGAAAATATTTCAATGAATAATAACCTTTTTGCAAAACAACTTAAAAAATCCGTGAGCAAAAAACTGTATATGTAGAATAGATTTGACACGCTGTACTGTTTTGACGTACAATCACCTAACTAGTCTGCAACAGGTTTCATGTCACTTTCGTGAACACAGTAGTTATATGCTCATATTATTTTATTGATTTTCACATGCCGAATTAGACGCAAAAAAATATCCATTAAATATGGAAAGCAATGAGATTCATTTGAGTATTCAATTTCACATTAAATTATTCGACCGTTTTCTTGTGTGTACGATACTTTTGTGAACAAAAGAGGAATTTGATAAGAGCTCGAATTTTCGATAGCGCATCCAACAGAAACGCCATTACGCATACCAGATGCTTATTTGTCCAGAAGAAAATCGTTAATGTTATCAGAGTTTCCATTGCACTTTAGGAATGGGTATATTCTTCAATCGAATGTAACACTGTCGAAAGATTTTCACAAAACAGAGTGAAAAACACAATGAAAAAGACAAAAATACAATAGGTTATATGTGTTGCATTTCATTAAAAGCAACATATGAATATTTACATAAATAGAACAGATAATATTAAAATATTATCTGTCAACAGAAGAAAATACACAAAATAGTGAAATAAGACATATTAATGGATGCGTTCCACCCTTGATATTCGCAACACTCATGAGTATCATTTCATTTTTGTCATCAAATATTAAACAAGGATGAAATGCGTAGTGAACATTGCGAACATTGCGAACATTAAGTGAAACGCACTCAATGTAAGTAATTATTCTATTTAATGACATAATACAAAGATAAAAATACCTACAAAATTAATTAATCTAACTATGTTTTATGTACAAAATTATTGATGTTTGTACGCACATCGTGAAATAAATGACCTATTAGAAATATTAACGCGTGAATTAATTTCGAACTTTTATTCACGGTGATTTTTACACCAAATATATTGAAGAATCGCTGGAGCGGTATTAATTGCGATAGACTTTTGCGCGCGAGTGCAATGCTATTAATGCACGTATATTATTGTAATTTTAGCGAATGCGGGATGAGCGCTTCGCATTCCGTTTCATATTTGTGCAAATGCTCTCGTCGAGGTCTCTGTCCGCGACTCATGTCATGGTGATGCGAGTAATCGAATTTTCCGTGATTTTCATCTGCAGTTCCACTTGACGGATATGCGTATGTCACGATTTATTCTGACGCTGACGCTATTGTTTGCCTCGACTAATAAACTAATCAGAGATACGGTTACGCGCGCGCGAATTGTACTGTTTTTTACGATCGGATTTCCAAATCTATAAAATTATTCCAAATATATAGTGCCACACAATTTATGTCGCACGACTAAAGATTTAAGTTATACATTGCATCCTGCGAAAAAAAATTGAGCGCAAAAAATTTTCACAATCAAACTTCCAAAAGATCATTTCTACACATAATTAATAAAATATATTCATATATGATAATAAAGCACAAGTATACACAATGATCATCCGATAACCACAAAATTTATCATACATATTGATAGAACGTGAAATAAAACGCTATTTTGAAATAACTCGACATGTCAATGCTTGCAAATGTTATGCATTTCTAGAAGATTCTAGAAGATTATACAAATATATATATAATCATTATATAATAATATAAATCTCTTAAAAGATTATAAGATATGTAACTTCAAGACAATATTTGTTCCTGTAAATTTCTTACTGATTAGAAGATAATAACGGACAAGAAAGGGATAAAAGACTAAAGGAAAAATTTCTGAATTAAATCCATAGTTCGTTGTATTTCTTCACCGATATCTTCGTAAATTCAACCTCATATTTGGTTGGCGACATAAATGCGTTGTGAATAATACATGGCGCATGATACGATACGTGTGTGCATTCGTGACTCGAATACTAAAGCAGGCAGTCTTACATACGTCGGGTGACCACAAAAAAAGTACTGTCTTCTATTCTGACAGCTCTACAGCTTGTCCCGTCTCCAAACAAGAAATAGACTTAAACCATATCTACATCAAGTGGCTCACAAACCGTGGAAAGTATTTGTCTTCTAAAGCTGACTCATAAATTAATAAGGAAAATAAAGTTCAAGAAATGTTTCCCAGCAGAATATAAAATGTTTCAGGCCAACTAATTAAATTATATGAATAAAATCAGAAATTCATTTACATATAAATAATTATAACAAGAATATATATTAAGATGCAAATTAAATCATCCTTCTTTCACAGGCGCAATTAAATTATTCAAATAACATAATGTAACAAGATATTCAGTTCAGACAAAATTGAGCTTTAAAATATATGTACATTTACGATAGAATTAAATGACATAATTAATATATATATGTATGCTAATCATAATAGAAATGCCATCATAATAAAAATTATAATTTTATGCGAGTGTTAATATTTAATATAAACGCAACAGAAATGTAAAAGACCTGAAACCGAATTACGCAAAATATCAATATATTAAAATTAATTTGTTAAGTATGTATATATATATATATATATAACATTTTTGTGTAATATATAATTAAAAAATCAATTTAAAAATTAAAAAAAAATCATAAGTAAAAAATATATATAACAGTATAAAAAATTATAATAGATTGTTACAAGATAATATGAAAAGATTACGCAAAATATTATAAAGAAGCAATGTACCTATAAGAAAAAATTTTGTTAATATCAGCTTATACCAACCTAAATAAGGTAATTAGTGAGGAGTGCTTTATAAATTCATGGTTAACAAAGACTTCATCATTAATTCTATTGCTGTTCTTATACATCACATTTATAAAAAGGACTTAAGAAACATGTTGTTAGACGTTACAAGTTATGCTACATAGGAAAATCTTTTATTCGACAGCAAAGAAAGATACAGACCGAATCGATTTGTATCATAGGAATAAATGGCTATCGGCAAAGATAAAGTAAAAGCTGATTGAAGATAATACGGATCAAAATTGAAACAATCGCTGCTTTCAGCGTTTCCCAAGATTCACGTCTCTTTTCCTCTTTGTATGGTAAAATATTAAAAATTTCACTGAAAGAGATGCGATTTATAGCTGCAACGTTTCTTCGCAAATCCCACTGAAAACTAGCAGTCGCTACTGGTATATCAGAAGGTTTCAACAATAAGAATGAATATCAATTCTGGAATAATAGATAAGATCTCGTAAACTTCAAAAGGGAAGAATCAAAAGCGAGAAAGAAGCGGTAAATATATTGACGGTCTAAAATCACTGAAAACATGCATTCCGTAACTTGCGACAATTTGTGATATGGAAGATACATGGCAAAAATTATACGCTAATCAATACACATTTAAGGAAGCACATTACCGAGTTCTATTGTATTAATAAAGCTTATTTCTGCCTTGAAAAATAAGTCGCGATAATGATACAATGAATTTTAAGAATTTTAACTGCATTTGGATCTTATACAAAAGAGGAGAGGAGAATTTGGCGCAGACTCACGCAACGCAAACACGACCTGAAAGTTTTAAGAGCGAACGACAATTCCTGGCACTTCTACCGACGCTGAAAATCCTTGCTTTCTTGAAATGCATTTTTCAGCGATTTCACAATGAGCTTACTAGTTTTTCTTTTTGCGTTTTCACTTCTCCTTTATTCGTTTCAGGAAGACGCCAGACTTATTGCAACGCGCAAATGTAAAATTCCGTGCAATGTTTCCTCGGCCGGTATAAATCGAGATTCTTGCAACGAAATAAATGTCGGAACGCAACATGACATTGAAAGCCCATCGAATCGGCTAAAAATAACGAAAAGCGAGTGCGCATGATTGCGGGTTATTTCCGCAGCGAATATGCGCAAGGATATGCAAACGTCAGATGCAGCGCCAATTTATGGTTTATGCATCGACAAAACGAATACGCGGAAATCTCGCAGCCGAAAATGAAAATGGTCGCACGATGCGGTCGTAAAATTGCCGCGGATACCTCAACGACGTGTTGAGAATGCAGCTAGTTCGTTGCAATCGTTTCTATAATGAAAAACCGCGAAGAACCACGTAAAATATAAAACCATAAAATTGTCTGTTCTACTTAATAAAACTATATCAATGAATACTGAATAATCTTGAAATTATCCCGATTATTTAATTAAAATACTTTATTTTAAAAGTAATTTTTAAATCATTGCGATTAATTATAACATTTTTATCAACTGTCTCATCTAGCAGGATTAAAAATATAAAATCTATTCTAGCTTATAAACAAAAGTAACTAAAAAGCGTAAGTAACAATTTTCATTGTTATCAGTATCAAATTACAACTTGTTTAAAATCTATAAAGAAGAGAATTTTGTCAGCCTTGTTTCCCCGTTCTTTAACACGTGTAATGGAGGTGGCATAATGTCTCTATCAACGGTTTTCCATTACGCTTTCC
Source organism: Acromyrmex echinatior (assembly GCF_024713525.1). Lineage (NCBI taxonomy): Eukaryota > Metazoa > Arthropoda > Insecta > Hymenoptera > Formicidae > Acromyrmex > Acromyrmex echinatior. Next base: position 6,193,765 of record NC_141853.1, on the reverse strand, counting down.
GGAGCATCTTCTCTTCCCCTTTGGTCGGAAGATACCATACCATTTCTCAGTGGTTACTGTATACGTAATAAATTGTAATGTAAAGAGACAGCCTTATTTTTAAAGGAAAATAAATTTTTACTTCAGAAATCGTTTCTTCTTCGAGAAGAAAAACGTGTTTATTTCATCAACTTCCAGATAGAACATAAATCTCAAATATAACCAAGAATAAATAATTTACATCCACTAATTATATTCTCAGAGTCATCTCTTTCAATCACATCGAGCGTCTCTGCGAATAAATAATTATTGCAAAGAAACTTAATTTCTGAAACTTAATAAATGTCAAAGAGTGCATTGTTGGATCAGAAAATTTCTGTTATTAAGCAGTTCTTATTTAGTTAAATGTCATCTCCAACATTATTTTATGACGCACAAATCTCAACGCAAATATCGCAATTATAATATATATTACATCAAATGTGTGATATAAGACAAGAAATATTAAAACATTATTTATTCAAAATCAATTTTCCATATAATGAGAAATTATATTTAAATAATTATAATTAAATTCTACATTAATTTAATTTGACAGAACAATTGAAAATATTTATGATTTTATTTTATATATCATAAAACATGTTATTTAAAAAAAAATCAAGATTATAATTTACTTGAAAATGTTAAAAAATGTCGATGTATCACGGAGGTATAAGTACAGATGTCCAAGCAAATCTCGCACTAATTGGCATAATCAGGCAATTACACAATTAAATGGCTAAGACCTCGGTAACCTGACATTCGGCTCGCTATGTTACACTAAGTACGTAATTTGGGCGATATGCAACTCCCTTAAGTCGCCATAGATTCAGAATAATTGCAAAGTGTTGCGGCACCGCCCCGACGACGACAACGGCTATACGATGCAACACGACGTGCGACGTACAAGCGGCAAACTTTTGTCCCTGTGGTTTTACTGCGAGAAAGTCGGTTGCAGGATTTTCTGGGAAGCGCTATTGCAGAGAGGACGCGAAGCGCGACGGAAAAAGATCAACCACGAGTGTCTCGCAGTTGTGCGGACCGCAAAAGTGAACTCTAGGATCGTGGGACTTATTAGGATGTGTTTCGACGTAAAGAGAAACAAAAAGAGGTCCATTTAACATTACAATGTGTATATGTCACTGGTTGTTTTTTATATGTATTTACAGAATATTCCGGAGCATTCATCCGGGTTAATTACAATTACTCGAGTATTCGCGAGTCAGTTATTTTGATTCATCTCGCATATTTCTTTCGATTTTTATTTGAATATAGAAAAAGATTTATGTAAACGCGCCTCTTTCTGGTAGAATTCATTGCAATAATAATTCATATAGTAATCCAAATAATCATAGTAACAACACTTACGTTATAAAATAATTGCAAAATTATTTTCCCAAAATTTTACAATATTTTTTAATTCTATTTATTTCATTACAGTAATTATTTTATTGCACAAATATTCTTTAAGTACATGTATTAAACAAAAATTTGAAATAAAATATAATAAACAAATTTCTTGACTACGAATAATAAATATCTGTAATTTCAAAATTTGAAAACTTCTTTAATAATTTAAAAAATATCATAGTTTTGGTATTTTTATTAAGTTGACTCTCTTTAAATTTATAGTTAAATAATATGTAGATGAAAAGACGCGTCAAGTACGTATAGGATATCCTGTAAACTATGCTAGCGCTTTCTGGTACTACCATTTTCTCTCTACACACTCTACTAGTCGAAATACGGCAAACATGCTCGTTCTTTGAAGCGACGATAAGAACATAGAGTGTAAGAGAACGTAACATGCGCCAAGACAGAAATTACGTTGCTGCTTTTAGTGAAACTAAAGATGTTGCCATTCTACGTGAAAATTATCGTTAAGACTATCTCACAAAATGTATATTTATTTTCGATATATGTTTTAAATTGTTCTCCAGCATATTCTATATAATATAATCATCCCTTAATTTATGCGGTATCATTTTTATACGAAGATTATGCGTAAATATAAAGATCATCGCGAATATTAATAAAGTTTTTGAATTGTCTATTTTCTGTAATTTATGACATGTTTACTATCCATCCACTAAAAAATCTCTATAAATAAAAAAACAGATATATTATTATATATTTATCAAATGTACAACATAATTAATATTCATTAAATCTTCGAATATAAAATATTAAAATTAAATATTCAGAGACTAATTAAATTTTGTTACTCTACGTTTACTCCATCATGTTAATAAAACTTCTTTTAAAGGAAAAGTAAACACGAGTGAACGCATATTTATCCTTCTGCTGAGCTCTTCGTGCTTCACAAACGCGTTAAAATTGAATAACTGCTGGCCCGAAACAAGTAGATTGCTCTGAAGGGATATGCTATCTCATTCTATTATGAAATGATATTCACTAAAAATATCATTTTTTTTACTTACAACAAGTTATTTTATTCTGCAGATGTCTCCTAAAAAATTATTTTTCATAAATTATTTTTAATAATTAAAAAATATTAATAAAGAACGAGAGTCATTAACCATATACGTAATAAATATTAAAAAACCAATTTTTTCGGTACAATACGGTAAGATACGAATTGTTAGAATACAGACGAAAATCACGTCGGAAATATTTATACGACAAACGTGCCAGTAACATCGAATATTTATAGTGTAATCCCAAAACCTGAATTTATTAGTTTAACAATCATCTATCATACGATCGCACATGCTGTATTTTTGGAAGTATATTTCCGCGGTAAAAGTAGCAAGCAAAAATCCATTCGCGAAATAACAGTTTTATTTCGTGTTACGCGAGCTGGATGAAGCACGACGACGGAATGTGAAAGCAAATACGAAATAGCAAATGTTAGAAGCACTTTCGCGTCATGTTACTATCAAAAATCTCTGGAAAAAGAACTCTGGAAAAGAACTCCGGAGAAGAAAAACAAAATAGAAAAAAAGTAGATACTTTGGGAAAATTGTACTTTTTATATTATCGTTTTCATCACGATATCGGACATAGGATTAGATGCATAAGGACTACCTACATGGCAATTGCGTCACGCAATAAGAGGTCAAGACCTATTACACGGTTTATCCCTACTTGCAGGCATTAAATCATAATAGGTATTGCGCCGCATGCATGTGGACATTGTTCGCTTTGAAGTGCCTCTTGCATACGTTCCTGACATATGGATCAACTAGAACTATCTCACGCACTACCATATTGCCATGGTCAATGCGTATGGATCTATAATCAGAATATTGTTGTCGATCTGCACACAGAAATGGTCGCGATATCTAAACCGCATCTCTAAAGCATAATACGTTCGATAATTCCTACAAGGAAACATCGTTAAACATTGAAGATATTAAATTATTAATATTATTATTATTATATGTACATTATCTTATACATAAATTAAAGTTTCGTAAGATACAAATCCCTTTAGAAAAAATACATACAGATCAACATGAAAACAAGACAATAATAAACTTTTTTATTTTTAAATAAAAATTTATTACTATCATAAAATACTCTTAAAAGCATTCAATTTTTAATTAGAACATTTTTTATATCTTTAACGCTTTAGATGATATTTATTCAGAAAGAAAGAAATCAATTTTTTTTATCTCCTTAACGTGTAATTGAGCACTCATAAAATTGAGTATTCATAAAAAATACGTGTCTCTTATTTTTATCTGTATTTTAACATACCCAAAGCTTATTAAAATAAGAAGAGAGAGAACACTTGATTATGTTTTCTTATAAGTTCACAATATACAGATCCCGTTTTCAAATATAGCCAAACTAACGAAGTAATTATAATACATACTCTAAAAGCGAATCAATGTATTATCACTGAATTTAGTGCTATATTTATAACTGATGTAATCATCAGCGAATATACTGTTTTTCAGTAATAATATACTAATTCACTTTTAGAGATGATTTTATAATTTTCTGCAGATTCAATCTGTAGAAACCATAACTTCTAAAAATAAATCAATATATTATCACTGAAAAATAGTAAATATTCGCGCTGATATTACAATTATAAGTGAAGTCAGTGATAATACACTAATTCACTTTTACAGAATACAATAGCGCGAATTTTAGTTGGGAAGTATTCCAATTTCATAAGGACAAGAAATTTCTCAATGTCGCGGATAGAATGCAATAACGTAGCACCGGACTAATTGATTGATTTTAATTTTGAACAACACTGATAAAGCGAGGTTGCGCGTGAAAGCAACGCGAAGAGGTATCTCTTCCGCTAAAGCGGGTCTTAGTAGCTGCAGAAATAAAAGCAGGTAGCAAGCTTATCTCGGGACATTTTCCTCCATTTTGTTCTCTCTCGTTCGTCAGAAAAATAGGAACGCCGTTAGTGAATACGAAATTCAACTTGAAAGAATCAATGTGACAACTATGCGTGCTAGTAGGATCTACCCCAGGTAGCTTTCAAAGAACGTGGAGCAATGTGTGGGAGGCAGACAGCTGGTATGGAAACGATTGAAAGAAAATCGATAAGTCGGTCGTTCGTAGAAAATATCCGCTTGAATACTCGTATAACTATCGAAATCTACCCTCTAAAATCTCCTCGAGCGAAAATTACGATCCCGTGTGTCTTTAAATAAATTTGACCTAGTAACAAAAATTGAGGACTTTTATAGAATATTTAATACAATGGTAAACGTCGCGAGCCAATATCGGTGTCACACTGAGAACCAGTGAATACGAATGTACTGAGATAAATCAATGCCTGGAACTCCCAGCCGGCGCAAACATAAATTGCTGAGCTTATTTGGCAAATTGTAAGAGCCACGCGCTACACCGACCCACAGGTAACCGGTAGCGATATTCTGGACCCGGCAGCAGTTAAACTCATTATGTGGGCGAGATGTATTATGTCTGCACGATATTCTAGATTTACGAGCTAAGCACTGAATGAAATATGCAAACGTATGCGTCGGAGATTACACTGAGCTATTGCAAGTTTAGGAGATCGGGCAATTTATAAGTAGTTATCATAGTTTATGTTAGATCATAAATTAAAATTTATCGGAAAGTAAATGTTAACGTGTTGCATACTGTATACATATATGTATACAAATGCATACATAAAAAAATATATTAAAATCTCAATTAGATAATTTGCTAAGTGAATGTAAATATCTCATAAAATATAGGTTTTAAGAACAATAAAAATAAGACTTACGACACGACTGTGATGCATCGCATATGTATACTGATGCATAAATTTACACTGATTAGAAAGGACTAAAACGCTGCTGTTTCGAGCCGAGAGAATACCGACAACTTCGCCCGGCAATTCCAAGACGATGTAAGTTAACGCTACTTAAAGCAGCTCTATCAGCATATAGGGGGATGAGCACGGCAATCTATGCACGTGAAATGTGCGGATGGTAGCGTGTTCCATATGTTACGTGCTCGTAATTAAAGCCTGGCAGGCAACGGCAACACTCTACAGTATAGACATCCCCGATAACTAGCCTACTATGAAAAATATTCGTGACTATTCACGAAAGCATGATTAAACCTTCGGTACTGGTACCTATTATCGACTATTTGCGACAATCCATTTTCTTCTCTCTCGTAAAAAGTTATGTGCATGATATAATAAAACATATACAAGATATATAGATATGCAGAAACAAAATCTGTTTCTAAGTGATTCTTAATGATTTATCACTCTTCCCACAATTTTTAATTATGTGCTTTATGTTATTTAAAATACAAACAGTTTAAAAAGATATAGATAAATAATATGTATCTACATGCATAATTAAATAAGATTAACCGTAAAACAATCAAATTTTAGGCTAGAAGGCGATCAGAATCGAATGCCAAAATCATACCTTTTGCAGCATGTTACAAAAAGACTTATAACAAATTAATTTATTATTGGTGAAAAGTTAAACATGTAATAATAAGCATCAAAAATCTCAAGCTACAATTTCCAATAATTTGCGTACAATCTTAAATAGAAAATTTAATAAAAAATAAGTTAAGGTACGCATTCGATAATTCTCTCCTACGCTGCAGAAATAAAGATGAATCTCGCGTGTAAGGCCATTTTAAGTCTGGAAAATAAACACGCTACCACGGTAATCTATAGTCAAAATAAAAAATTTACTTTGCAAGTCACAAGCAGAACCGATCGCTAATGAATAATTAGCGTGATAAGAGCCTTAGTCTAGTTTTAAAAGCTCAACTATGATCGATTGATTTATTTGCATGAAAGTGCAAAGCATTATTTCCTTCTCTACTAATAATACTTAAATTTTTTACTCAAATTATTTTGTTCTTCTTCGAATTAAAATTCTTAATAAATTAAATAGTATTTAAATAACAATAAAAAATAGAGATGCACCGGATATCCGGAAAGTATCCGATATTATCTGGTACTTTTTTACTATCCGACCGGATAGCCGAATATCACTATTATTCGGGGAGGTATCCGGTTGAAATTCGATATCATTAAATTGTTGATTTTTTTCTTATATAAATATTTTAGAAATAAGCATACATATTCATGATGCTATATAATATCTTATACTTCGTCGCAAAATTACAATCTTTTTCCCTATAGGCTTTTTTTTTTAGAAAACATTTTCTCGGAATCCGGTCGGATATCCGGAAAAGTGGATATTTGACTTGAAGAAATTGCCTTCTCGGATATCCAATCGAATACCGGATATCCGATATCCGGTGTCGGATAATTTTACGATCCAGTGCATCCCTAAGAATAATATTAACCTTTTAGAACAAGGTTGGAATCAAATGTGACCTACAGCTTCATCAGTAAAAAAATTTGCTGTCTTACTATAATTATTTAAAGTCAGTTAATAAATTTTATGTATTTTAAAATTTTTTGTACTATTTTACTTTCTTTATTCATTTTATGCATTAGTGAAAAAAAATCGGATTTAAATCCGATTTCATCTTTTTAGATATGTTCTGAAAATCCACCTTACCATTACAAGATTAAAAACTAACAATAAATTTTTAATAAATTAAAAAATAATATTTTACAATTTCTTTTTAAATCTCATTCCAAACATATTTAAATATAACATATTTAAATATTTAAAAAAAGTAATTCAATATATATAAAAAAAATATGCGGAAAAATATCCTTAGATTTTTCCTTAAAAATTATCCTTAAATCTTTATAAAAGACAAATGTGAAAAATAAATTGTTTAGTTGTAATAGAATCGTAATAGAAACGTGACGGACAAACATTGCATTGCTAATATAGAAGGAACAATATCCACGAAGAAAAAGAACATTTCATTTAAAATAATTAGCGGCATCTCAAATAATATTTTTTCTCGACTTCAATTATATCTATTCAATTATATTTATTCAGGCAGAATTAAAAAAAATTTGTAGTAGCGTGAAGAAGAGAATTTTTAAATTAATTAATTTTAATTGTTCAGAAACGTGTAAAAATTGTTAAATAATTACATTAATTAATTTTGACCGTTCAGAAACATATGAGAATTATTAACGTAATTTTAATAATTTTGTTATAAAGTTAAATCTTGTCATATATTTCATGACAAAATATTTACATAATATCATTATGAACGTGTTGGCAGTAAAATTTTGCGTATATCAAAAAAGATTAATGTACAATTAAATAAATTCACAAATTATGAAAAGTTTGCAGTTAAAATCGTATTAATATTTCTGTAAATTGTACTAGCATTTGATTCGATGCTAAATCAATGTATGACAATTAATTTCAAAACGATTTGCAGACCAAATTCATACATCGATCGGCAGATATTGCAATTTATTTCAGTCTTCGGACGAGCAATCAAAGCCGATAATTAAACTTCTAAACTTCGCCCGATTGCGGAAAGTGCCACACAGACAGGATTGCTTCTCCAATATCAATTATGATGGCAGAGAAACTCATTAAATTTATTAGATCACAATGCACTTATCAAATGCGCTTCCCGTGAAAATATTTTTTAAAAATCTTCGTCTAAAATTGAATTAATGACGAATTAAAGTCAGTATCCTTTTAAAAATTAAAAATATTGCTTTCATACTCTTACAACTCTCATAACTTACGCACACTAATAGTACAAAATAGTGTAAAATATCAGATAAAGGAAATATTTAAAAAATAATATTAAATATATATGTGTACATTCATACAGTTATTTCCAAAACCCGTTCTCTAAAATCTTTTTAAATGAAAGTTATAATCCCATTTACCCGTTTTAATAAACTAACATGTGCGCGCGTATCTACTAAAATACAAAATACTATAAATACAAGCCGCATTGTATTCTTCCATACAATAAAAGTTTTATTAATAATAAACTAAAAAATTGATTTTAAATTTGTTTCTACGAAAGAAGCTTATTTAAATCGACAGTTTTGTTGCAATAATTCATATTTTAATATAGTATAAAACACCATTCTACAGTGACATAAAAAGTTACGTAGAAAGATAAGAACATTGAATATATTTAAAGATACATATCTTTACGAATAAAAAAAATGATAAATCAACATTTCTCAAATTTATCTAGTCTACAATAATATTTTAGAGATAATATTTTAAAATATATTAATGCAGCTTGAAAAAATATTCTGTGTTTAATGTAGTATAAAATGACATTATAAAATGAGATTGCCGCTATATATCATCGTTAAATACATATAGACTTTACGTGTCGTTACAATTGTTAGGCGATCCTAAAAAATATACAATCATGAAATACTTACCTTTGCCATGCAGCTGCTGTCGATTCGTGTCGGCGCGCAAGTTCTCGGCCGTGTGAACCAGCTCGTCCAATTGCGGTTTCTTTTGTTCCAACTCCCGTAAGACGTTCTGAAATATAAATCAAAATAGCATGAGCGTTATTACGAAGTTCTAGTTCGGTTAATAATCGCCGTGATAAGATACAGCAACTAATGCGAAACCGTGGCACTTGCATCAGGCAAGTGCTCGCTGCATGCAACGGTGACGCAGCGCATAGCCCATAATCGATGGCAGCGTCGAAACTGTTGCAAATTACAATCTAATGCCTGAAAGTCCAGATCGCTCGGACACACGCACGTTCTTCACCTAAAAGTTTAACGTACGTGTTGGTGAAAGCACGCGCGAGCTTTTAAGAGACACCAGGCGTTTAAACACCCTTCACTCAGTCTTCGTACTTGCTGCAAATCGAGTCAATTTCCTACGTTTCGATACGTTGATTACCGACATAAAGTGTAATCAATTTATCGTACATTGCACCATGCATGCACCAACGTACAGTGTAATTTCGACGTGATAAACGTAGCACAAAAATTTTAGAAACGTTTGCACACAAAAAATAATTTTGCTGAAATATCTAAAAATTAATTTAATTACAGATATATATAAAAATAATTTTGCTAGATCATTAAAATAATTATGTAGAAATCGTAAATATAATGAGCAATACTGTAAAAAAATTTTAATATTCTAACAATCAGTTTAAGCATTCCATATAATTATTTTGATAGTCCAACAAAATTGTTTTCAGAGAGATCTGTACTTAAATTTTTAGATTTAGCAAAATTATCCTTTCGCATATTTGTAAAACTAGTAATTAATGAAAATTTAAAGCTTTAATACAACAGCAAATTAGATTTGTAAATTCTTATACTTAAAAGAAAATTTTTTCTTACATTTTATATTCATATAGATTGCTAAAATATAAAAAAATTTTATAAAAAAAAGTATTCACTTCTTTATATTGTATAATACCGGAAATCGAAAGCGCAAACTCTTAAAGCGAGGTAATATCTTCACCTAATATATTCCACGAAACTTTCAGGTCGATCACCTGTTTTTGCCATGCTGCTGTAGCTACCTTTTACCGCACGAACCTATCGATCGCTTGTAGGCTTTCGACGACCGAACTCTATTCTCCGAGCGGTTCGTTGTAGCAACCACTACACGACCTTTCAGAATAGATATATAGTATAGATCATTATCAATCTCCAATGTGGGCCAATTAACATGTAATCTCATCTTAAAATTAGACGCTAGTCTTGGAGAGATATTTCGAAATATATTATAATAAAATTTTCTACGAAATTATACGTACTAATTTTATAATAGAATATAAAACGCGTAAAATTCAAATTCTATATATTTCAAATAGAAAAAATTATTAATATTTTTCAAAATTAAAATGTGTGAGCAAACTATACTTATCGAAAATTTCGTTGAATAATTCTCTATTTTAATGCAGAAATACAGACCTTTAATCTGGCTTTAGAATTTTGCTTTAGAATACTAATAAAACACGATAATGTCGAGATGAGAAAATGTTTATGGACGCTGTCGGTTTCGCAAGAGGATTACGATAACAATAACTATGTTAAGTCTCACTAATCCACGTTATTCTGACTAAAAGGATACTGAATGACTGTCTTCCCACACAAGTGTTTCACGTTCTAATCCAGTTCTCGCGCTTGATTGCTAATAGAATTAATTTTCGCGATATTCACCAAGCATGAAACGTTCATTAGGTAAATCCAGTCTTCGTTACATTTCTTTTCCAATATCGCCAGGAAAAAAATTAAATCTCGACGAACAAAAAGTTTCGAAGAATATCAATACCAACTTCTACTTATATAAATCCAATAATCAATTCTTTTTCTTTTTCTGTTCAATTCTTTCATTTATTAAAATTAGGAAATATATCTTTAATCGACAATTAATATATCAAATACATAGAATTCTTGAAGATTTTATCTTATTCTTGGTAGATTCATTCAATTTCGCTAAAGCCTAGGGATTTTCTCTGTTCGTACGCGTATATAATATATAATATAACCGCATTGTGTGAATGCACAAATTAGTTAGTTCCCGGAAAACTGCCAGATTAACTTGTTAATCTAACTAATTCACTTTGTCTGCTAACATTATAATCGCACGCTTAACTTTGGTATTAAATACAAATCTTCTTCATCCAATGTACGAGTAAATATCATCTTTTAACAGATGAAAACATTACTAATTGTCATTTTTCATTTATTAGTTTATTTTTAGAGATAATCGATTATTTTTTTTATTTTGACGAATGCAATTGACGAAAATAAAATGTTGAAACAGTCATCATGCGATGACGTCATCTACATTCAAATACTGAATTAATATTCCATGACGGCAGAGAATCATTAATCCACTTAGCGGTACTTTTACTTCCGCTTCCTATGTAAAGTGGAGGTATTTACATCCCTCTGACATAATCGATCGCGTGTTACTTCCGTGTCACCAGCCGCTTGGAAAGCTGAATACATACTCGCTTTCCAAAAAGTTCCAGTTACGTTCCAGTTAATACAAGGTGGGACACATGCAATTTTCTTATGTCTTCATAAAGTATCGGAAATTTTCAAAGTTTAGAATTATAAGGTTTGTTTGAAATTTGTTATGACAATGTTACGTACAAGTACGACAATAAATCATATAAATTTTTAAACAACAGCTCGTATTTTATACAGTAACTTGCAAATGAAACTTTCTATTTAGCTTCCGCTATCATTTCCATATCTTCTCTTAATCATTTTTATCATTTTCTTCACATTTATATACTATTTCTATAGCCGCAGAATGAAAGAGAATGTCAGTCAGATCGAAGAGTGACCGTGCGACATAGATAGGACACGTTAACCAAGCACTCCACTCCAATCCATTCAAATAGCAAGAGCCAATGGCCTGACACATTTCCATTCCCCAGTAGTAACCAATGGAAATCCCGTAGGATTGAATTCGATGAAACAGAAGCCGCGAGAATTTCATTGGATATCTGGTATCCTATAGCCATTGTGAACGTTATCGTTTTTGTTGGAAAAAATAAAACTAAAAGTAGCGCCGTCAAGATTTTCGCGCTTTCTTCGAACGCAAAAAATCATTCGTAAGTCCGCGTCAATTTCAAAACGTTGCAAAAAGTAAAATACATCGATTAAATTAGCAAGCTAACGTGACTTGTATTATAACGTATCATGATATAACGGTATACATCTCACAGTATATGATACACTGAATAATGTACCAAGCTGTGTTATTGCTTCTTAATAGCATAAGCTGTTGATCTTCATCTGCATATATTAATGTACAATTTCGTGGTAATTCTGATAGAAGACCGACATGAAAGCTGCATGTGGTAGACAAGCATTATTGTTTCTGCTGCGAATAAATTATAATTTATGCTGTATTTGTTTTATCATAAGAGCAAAACATCATCACAAGAGAAACAGACCGTTGATGGATGTATGATATACAATATGTACTACCTATATATATTACATAAAGACTTGAATAAATAGAGTTAATTCAAGAATAAAACATATAGATAATAAATTTTATTTTACGACATATTATTATTTAATTATCTGATTTGATTCCAATGATTAATTCCTTATAAATTGATAGTTTCTTAGAAACAAAGGCTTGAATTTATTTTAACATATAAGAAATAATTTTTGAAATATTAGGAAAAAACCTATTATATTATAATAGCTGAACAAAGTCTGCTAAAATAATTATATTTGACGTTTCGCCAAATCCGCAATGAATTTACTGCTATATTAACTAGCACTGAATTAAGCGACGTTACAAGATAACTCTGCTAATTTCCCCTTAACGACACTTTCCTTCATCTCCCATCGGGCATGTTAAACTTCATATACCGGCAATTAAGTTTTAATCTTTGCGGAATGACTCCGATATAACCTGCCAGAAAGTCTGTGAATAACATGAGAGATGCGGATTCAACAACTTGACGAATGCAACTCACAAAATAAAGCGCGTATAAATAAGTCTTCCATAACATTATAAAGCTTGAAATACAAACTTAATTTGACATAAATATTTTAAACAATCATTAAATGCGAACTACATGTTTGTTAAAACACAATAAAATTTTAATAAAGCATAATTCGAGTATAGCAAGAAATAAATTCAAGATTTTGTTTCAAAGAATTGATTTACAAAAAATTATTAGATTAAAATGAGATAAATAATAACATGAATTCTATAAAATAAAATTTATTTAATTATTATCTAAATATTTTATTTTTAGATAATCTTAACTGTTACTAGTTGGTTAAATCTTCAATGTAAGATGTAATATACATACATCCAGTTTATCTTTTATGGTATCGTCTTGGAATTTATCAGTGCACAATAAAATAATATAATAAAAATGAATATAGTAAAAAAAATAAAATTCTAAAAAATTATAATTTCAAGTTAGATTTTCAAGATGAAATTAAATGAGAGAAATAATTCTATTTTCGAAGTAAAATTGCGAAAAATATTTAATACCTGGCTAAGGTAATATTTTTCGTAATAAATTATATACAAATTTTTAAGACGCTTATTAGCGTCATTATTAAAATTGATGATCAATCTAATTTAAAGATACTAATATTTTAATTTCAGTTTGCGCGTGGAAAATATAAAATAATATGCGCTAAAATTCTAGTATTTTATGGAATTGGTAAATCTAAGTAAAAGAAACGTTCATTTATGTAAAATTTATTTTACTTTTCTGGTAAATGAGCGATTATTTTATAGCTATACTGTAAGATACTTTTACGTAAAGTAAATTTTGAAAGTTGTTCGTGCATAGTTTTAATTTACTTCATTGTAAAGTAAACCAGGATTTAAAATTGTAATGTATTTTTTTACCGTACACCTCCGATATTTACTTTCAAGCAAATAAAGTTTATTATAAGTTTGATAAAAATAGTCAAATATTTTTATTAGTCTTGCAAGATAAAAATTAGTAAACATTTTTCTCCGTGCAATTGCGTTTCGAATCCAAATAGAATCAGCGTGCAGTTTATAAAAACTGAGAAAAAAAATGTATTCAAAAATTTATATATTATTAATAGATATATAAAAATTTTATACATTAGTATTATTAAGCACTGAGATTCAGTTTGACCGAAAAAAAAAGTATTTCTTTTAATTGATTCTAAAAAATATAAGAAATGTAAAATTAAATAAAAAATAACAACATATAAAAAAGAAAGAAAATGACATGTAAATTAAATACCGACATGTTAATGCATTATATCGATGACATATTACACTCATTGTTTAATAATAATATTAAGCGTTTTATGTATGCGTTATAAACGGCAGAAATAAAATACCAATTTATTTTATAACATATCAGCAAATTTCTTTTTCGTTGCTTTACAGCATTACCATTTTCTTTGTTGTATTCGTTACATGGAATATTTTATTTCTACTTTCGCGATACAAATAATAAAATATTCTGAAAATCAACAGCTATTCAAGCTTAGAAGACTAATGAAATGCCTTGTTTAAATATATATCTCACGTACAGGTAAAAGGCGTATATTCCACGAGGGGGAACTTCGTTCACGATCAAACCACGTAAACGGCTCGAAGAAAATTGGACATGAACAAAACTTTTGACGTCCCATTTAGCGCAATCTATCGAAACGTTTCCGCGGAGAAGCAATTTACTGAGAAATAAGTAAAACATTCAACGTAAACTTGACGTTCTCCAATGTCCCAATAACGTCTATCAAATCATTCAATGCTAGACATTTTGAAAAAATTATATTTGTTATTCGTATTATAAAAAAATTATGCGACTATCGACAGCGATAAGTCAGCAATAAAATTTACATAAAATAAATATAACGTGAATATTTTGTACGCTCAAGAGAAGTCACAAATAAACTTTACAAGACGCTTTAATGGAAAACTATCTAGTCTCTCTTTCTTTGTACAATAGTCATGCTTAACACAAACTCTTGCATAATTGTGCATAATACCTTTATATTTATCAAATGATTAAAAAATGTTTAAAGAAATGTTTGAAAAAAAAACTTGATAAATAATAAAAAAGAACCGTAATATAACTTATGATAAATGCATCTCAATTTTCGACTTGAAGATATATGGCTAGTTAGAGTCATCGGTAGTTGGTAGAATAACTTTTCCAACTATGAAATATTCCCTCATAAGCGACACGATGCATCTTCCTCGGTAATGTCGTTCATTATCCAGAGTGCAACGTAGCAACCATAGTAAGATGCGGAATTTATTCGATCAATTTATACATATTATTTGATGCAACGTAAGGACATAAAAAATACGGTTAACATTATTCAAATTTCTACATTTTCTTTTTACTGAGAATTAAATCTATATCTCTCTAGCAGCACAATATAATCGTGATATGAATCCTCAATCATATTTTTCTATTATTGTTTTCCACATGACAGAGAAATTAACAAAGACATGAAAAAACAAACCTGTATGCTCCGAGAAATTGAAAAATCGCGAAAAACTGCAAAAAACACGAGTAAACGCAAAAAAGCTGGGTAGTGTTATATAATACGCGAACAAGGGCAAGATATCGAACGGTGCCATGGCAGAAACCGTTACTTTTCTGAAGAAAATAAAAGTACGCTAACAGAAAAAGAAGATAGAAAAGCCGGGAAAAGAGAAATGATTGCACAACAGAGGATATCTTGCTGAGCTGACTTACGAGCGACCAACGAAAAATTTCACTGCACCTTCATTTCCTTCCTTGTTTATCCGTAACGTTACCTCGTCGTCGGTGGTTTTAGTAAAATATTTCTGCGAAGATCGTAAATTGTTCTCTCGCTCAAAGCGCGCGCAAGCGTCTTGTCTTTGTGTGGTGATAAGAAAAATTCGAGCGTACCTCAAACGATACCATTACGGTGTCGTCATGAACAAAGCAAAAGAATATAAAAATATTGGACACGAATGCGCCGAATATTTCTTGAAAGTATCGGCAAAAACAATGTATCTTTTTCCCTCAGCTATTATTCGACCGATAACGATATCTTTTGCGCAACGTTTCTTTACTAAGGGTGACAATCGAAATATAAGCTGCGGTCAATTTAGACACTCGCTTTAAACGCTTTAAGCGCTTGTAATCATGATTCTGTCTTTATCGTTCATTAGACGTAAGAATAGAACTACTGAAAAGCGTTGAAAGTGTTCAAATCGATCGCATCTATAGTTACCAACCGAAACTGACAATATACTATTATGTACATACTTATTAGTATGTGAAATTATAACTATTAATTATATAGTTATAATTTCACATACAAAAAATGTATACATAAAAACTACGAATCACAAATAATAATAATTATAGTAAATAATCTAAATTATAACACACTATATACATAAAAATAAACATTTAATATTTAAGCAATAAATAATAAATTAGGAAGGTAAAGATAAGTTTGTTATTGTTTGCTGTCAGTTTTATAATTAAAATGTCAGTATGATTCGTATCTCAAAATATCAAAGCATTATGCTACACACATTTACTTTTTCCTGCAGACCCTATCATGATATGATATAAATATCATAAATATCTATTAGGTGTTGGAATTAATTCGTAGCGTTTTTTAATGAAAGAATGTTATTTATTTCACATGAGCATTAAAAAATACATTAATGAAAGTACTTCCCATCACTTGTAAAACGCTACGAATTAATTCCAACACCTAATATTTGATATAAATATCAAAAAATGAGTATTTAAAACGAATGAAAATTCCACGTCGAATACGGTCAAAATGTGATCAATTTCAAGTATTGAAAATATGTTCTCCACAAATGTTACTCGAGTAGAGCTCGCTAATCTCAAAGAGCTATCCGCTTTGCTCCTTTTTATTCACTTACGTTAAAACGAAGCTGCAGGGTGCCAGTATACATAGAGGATGCAGCCGACGTACTAGGCTGAGACTCCTTTCGATCCATCGCACAGGTTCTCTCACACTTTGCGTCGCGTACGAAGCTTTTGATAGCTTCCTTTTTTTGTCTTTTATCGGACACAATCACTTTATGCTCGTGTGTCTAGCTGGATCGAACAAAGCACATCAGCGACAGTTCTGCTGATGCCTCTTCCAAGAAACTCACTCGTACTTTAGCCGTTGTTGTCGTTAAATCGAAGCAGTTTTATAAGCAGCTCACGTATAAGTCCACATTAATAAAACTCTTATTATTTACATAACATACAATTTTTCGATTCTTCTGGCCTCTGTCGACCGAATAATCGAACGTTTATTTTCGTAATTTTACTGAACACAGTAATTGTCAAGTTAAACGGCGCAACAATAACGATTAAATATAAACGCTTTTAAAATTGTAAAATTCCCATCGCAACCCGTCGACATTAAAAATATTGCTTTTATCTGCCAGATTTTATAACAAACGCGTTTTTAAGAGCGAACCTAGATAATGTGGCGTAGATATTTTTTTTAGTAACAGAACACGTTATTTCATCTACATCAAATCCGCATCAATATTTTTGTGGCTAAGGTATACAGATATTTCCTAATTTCCATTTTCCATAAAATAAATTTCTCACGTTATCTATCAATACTGTTGCCGTAATCATCTACGTATCGTGCAGCGTAAAAGAACAAAATAAAAACTAAATATACGGTCATCATCTTGCAAGCAACTCCTATAAGGTTTATCGATCGATACGAAGCATCAGTTTTTAATAACGTTAAAAGCACCGATGCAATGTTTAGAAATTAAATCTGCTAAAAGAAGCTTTTCTCTTATAAAATGTCACATGCGTAAAATATATGAATCCAATTTTAACGTACCTCATATACAATTACTTAATGCCAATTATTATTATTATTATTATTATTCTTATTATTATATATTCATTGACATTTTCTTACATAATAAATAAAACTGCATGGAAGTTCAAAATAATAATGATATTTTTCGAAGCGAAAAATACGTTTCTTCTGGCTAAACAGAAAGATATATAGAGACAAAATGCCAAACCATCGCCTGTCAGACCGTCTGGTCGTATCGGTCTACATGGCCTAAATCGTTGATGTGACATATAATGCGAATTTAGCGGCTACCCACAATGTCAAAACTCCGAAACATCCGAGACAACGCATAAAAGATTCAATTTCATCACAATGAAAACGTTTTTGCAAATGAATGTGAGATATCTCGACATTGAGCATTGTACAAAAAAAAAAGTAAAACTGACCGATGTTATTTGATAATAAATATACTATTTCTAACGTATATCAGCATAAATGTTTGATTTGTTTAACAACCAAGATATTGTAAATATGTAATTTTCATTAACTCTTTTGAAACAATTATCATTTCGAAATTAGTTGCTAGAACTTTTTCAGTATATTTGACATCGCAATATATTTCTCCTAATATCTAATTAATAGAAAAATTTCATGTTGCACACAAAGAAATATATAATATATAATAATTATAAAATTTAATATTAAATATCAAGTATATTTTCAATGTCAATATCGAATGTAATATTGTATCGAATATTTGAATATAAAAATTTGTGTATTTTTTTAAATAGATTTTATTTCTTAAACTACACTATAAGTAATACCTTTTATGACAATCAACAATCATATTTATAACATTTAAGATTGACTGATATTTTATGTGTAAAATACATATTTTAACACGTTAAAAAATAAAGTAAAATACTTTTATTAAAAAAATAATAATAAATACAACGAAACTTTCTGGATTTGTAGAATTTTCTATACAGAAACCAAGTGTAGCATTCAAAATAATAATAATGTAATAATTCGCTATATTATACTCTATATTTCAATATATTTATCGAAATATACATTTATCAAATCAAACTTTTAGAAGTTTTACTGAAATAGTTTTCGCATTCTGTTCTAATAAAACGCTTTAGTTTAGAATCAATTGCACAGCTCGAGTGGACAACTCCACATCAGTTCCTCGTTTTACAATTCAATATTCGTCCGGTGATGCTGGATTTCGCCGCGACAAGAAGAGAGAAAGAGCCATGAGACAGAGCCAGAGAGAAAGCTGGATATGCTGTATCGATTTTCGTTTCGTTCAGTATTTCACCGGCTGCATCCCTAATTTTCATTGGGACCCTTCCGTCAAAATTGCATTATCGATTCCATGCACGATAACAGGTCTTTAATATCGACAACAAGCGCATTCAATTAAACACAATAGGGCCCTGTGAGTAAAACAGCAAAGGGTCAGATTTTAAATCGTTGCATAAATGATTATTCATGAGATTTACATCCTAAACCGCAAGTTGCATGTGAGAGCAAACGTGATAAATAAAATCCAATGTTGTAAGTAAACGGAAAACGATAATAATAAACACATTTTTCGAAGATTTAAAATCAATTTTTAACCTTGCTAAAAATCCATTCGCTGTCTAATTCTGTTAACAATTAATCAGAGAAAATTAGCATTTAACATCATTTAAATTCGACAAAAAAAGCAACCGTAATGTATAATCCCGACGAAGAGTATCAATGATATCTCACGAGAATCTACAAATACGGAATTTCAGATTTTTCGAATAATCAGCTTCCCATTCGTTAACAGAGCAAATATTTATCATCCTCTGTACACCGGCTAAATAACCATGGTGCAAACACATCGTACGTCGAGAGCTGCATTGACACTGAAAATCGCTTACCACGCCTGAGGGCGAATACAAAAATTACAATCGGCAGCTTAGTGAAAAATGCGTGCACGTATAATCAGTCAATGATCATATCGACAATAATTAATAAACAATCACAACGCCACTGCACGATTTTCAGACGCGTGTACTTCGACGAAAGCGCGTGGTCGAACTGAATTCAGCATCTGACACTGCTTCATGGGTACCCTTGGTAACTAGGGAACGATATATATCTATCCTCTATCCTATGGGATACGCAGCCCATAGGGTGCAAAATTCGTGTGGTGGAGGGTGCCGCTTAGCGAATGCTGCGAGCTGTACGAAATTTGAAGCGCGGATTTGTCCGTTCCGATTATAAAGAATCCATACCAAATCTCTCATCGTTACTCAATGTGTTATAATAAAAGAAATTATCGTTTTGTGTAAAAAATATAATAGAATATTTTCCATTACATAAAACTTTTTATTACAATAACAAAAAAAAACGTTAAAAGAATAGATATTCAAATGTTCTATTATAATAATTTAATTAATTTCATTTCGAAATACCAAGTTTATATCTAAAAATAAAATTGATATGCATACAATATGCATATAAGCTAAATACATCAGCTTGGCACATTGATTGTCTGGGTTCATTCAATTTTTATCGGTAATACAAATGACAATTGCAATGATTTTTAAATAAAATTATAATAAAATTATAATAGATATAGAGATCGTAATTTTGGGATTAAACCTTTAATGCAGAACGTGTGTTCCAATCCGTCGCTGCCATTACACCTAATCCAATGGAACTGGGATCGACAAAGAAGATGCGTATTGCGCACACGCAAAATATTCCACCGTTATAATAACAGAAACGTAAAAAGATTTTTGACCACCTTTGAGATTGAAAATATATTACTATGTAAGGGTTCCAGCATGACAAATTTAATCATAAATCATCACATGTATGATAATTCCCCTATTATTATCAGTATATGCATATTTTACACTGTTAAAATTTAGTCATTATTTTCGACTCTCTCTCTCTCTCTCTCTCTCTCTCTCTCTCTCTCTCTCTCTCTCTCTCTCTCTCTCTCTCTCTCTCTATGTGTGTGTGTTTATGAGTGTATGTGTCAAAATATATATTCTACAAATTTAAACATAATATAAAATAAAATTAATTTTAATTCACTGCGTTTAATTAATGTAACGCTATCTCTAATTAGATTGTAGCATCGTATTATACTTTAACATTATTTTTAACGCTAAAATTACCGATGATGCATATTGACTCCGCTAATTATTCAAATTTTATTTTTGTATTAAATATACAAAACTAAATATTGAAAATATATGAATATAATATGAATATAACTCTAACTCGATATAAATAAATTTTCATCAGCCGAAAATAAGGATAGGAAATAAAATGCCAAATTGGCATTTTCGGCAGTTCCAGTGTTAAAGAAAAAATCGAAAAAATTATTTTGAAGTTATTCTTATAGATATTCTCTTCTAGCACTTTTTTGTACAAAAAATGAAATTTAAATTTAACTTAATTAAATATTCATCCACTGAACATCATGTAACATTAAATAATAAAGTAAAGCATCATTTTCTTGCAGGTCGCAGATAAGTTTGCCTAAAAGTATTGAAAATTTCGTGAGAAAAGGTCGGCAACTCGCACAGGCATGCTTATCAACTAGGAATATATTTCCCTATGTCGCATCGGGTCGTCGAGTTTCATGATTGCATTTTTCGTCGCCTGCGAATGTACCAATGAAAGATGCAAGAGGTGGTATGGATATAAGAAAGTGAAATAGGAAAAATAATAAGTACACGCAAAGATAGCAATAAAATACGGAAAACTTTACATTCAATAGTTGATACAACATGCTATCAGTATTTATCAATAAAATTGTGCTCATGATGAGTGTTGATATGTCTCAAAATTCTAATTATTTTTATGTAGCAAACAAATGTTTACTCGGCAATCATGAAATAATCAAATTGTTTAATTTTATAAGCAATTATTTTACGTTTATTTTGCATATCATATAGGGTAATTCTGGTATATACGCCGCACCTATCAAAAACTTAATTTATTAAATATTATTTACCATGTTTATAGTAAATGAATTAATATCAATAAAAACTTTGTACTGTTTACTACTATGAAAAAAATATTAGAAATCCGAAATATTTATTTTTCATATTAAAAAATAAACTTTTTGAAACCCTTGCATTTTTGCTGTACATCCCAGGGGGTAGAATATATGGCTACTCATAGGGAGAGGGGAATATGTACAGCTCATAAAAAATTTACAAATAATGCATATAAGTACGATGTATAATGACATAATAAAATGTATTTATAAAGTTTTATTAAGGAATAAAAATGGTAAATATGTATATGAAGTAATAAATAATAATTACAATGTTCCTACATATATTATAAGTGTTATGACATGAAGTACATATTTCATGTAATGCGTTTATTGCATTTAGTGTACTGAATTCAATCCGCGCATTTTGTATGTTTTGGATATAAATCCCACTCGCTAAAAATGCCATATATCCCAAACAGATGGAATATACAAGACAATAAATTGAACAAAGAATACGAAAGCAAAGCACTTGTATTTTGTTACACAACATGCTTTACTATTCCACTACATATGTAATACATACTACGTATGTATATACAATGTACAAAATAATCACTAAGTCTTTTACACACGCCCTACATTAATCATTTTATGTAGATTATAATTTATGATGGCGTTATTACTTATTACAATGACAAATTGATTTAACTCACAATAATTTCATTAATATTAACAGAAACTGAAATCATAACACAATACTAATATAACATAAAATCATGTAACAGAGTAGTTGCGAGAAAATTACCCTTATCCTTCTATTTTTTTACTTCTGCGGCGTAAATCCCAACGTATTTGCCGGAGTTATTGTAATATTTAAATTATTATTTTAATTATTTTTATAATAACTTCCTCAAAATAATTTTTACACATTTATACACATTTTATGTTATATAATTAAAATATCATTAGTTTCTAAAAACGTAATAAATTTCTAATAAAATTTTCTGTTAAGATTATTTTAAACAAAATAATTTTTTCTTCATATATATATATATATATATATATATATATATATATATATATATTACATTATATATATTTATATATGTATATTTTATATATATATATATATATACACACACACACACTGTTGACATTTATATTACATAAGTAAAAGTAAAATATCAATTATCAAACCAAATTATTATTTAACATTTTGCTTTTTTGGTAAAAATATATAATCCACAATATGATAGTCCGTGAGTGTATTACGAAAATAATTCTGACGTGTATGAAGATGTACAGTGTACGTCACAAATGCATTTGCCATTAACTGAAGTACACGAAGACTGACTATACGACATAAAAGCAACTGCACACCTTTCTTCTTCTCTAAGTTATAAAAGATTGAATTGCATCGTGATAAAACTATGAAAAAAGTGGAAATTATTTGAAAAGGAACAAGTTTAAAATGGGCAGAAAAACGAAAAAAACCTCGCAATCATTAATCTCCAAAATATATATAAATATACTTCTATATATGTATATTATGTCCATAAAATATATTTATATATACAAAAAAATATTGCAAAATAATAAGTATCATATAAACAATTTGAAAATCAATAATTTACTGACAATAAAATAAAAAATTATAAAGCGGAGCAAATATTTTAATAAAAATTTGTCATAGAAATGATTAAAATAATAGTTAGATATAAATATGATTAATAAATATATTACATTATTTTTAAAAGAATTACAGAATTACAGAATTACTATAATTTTTTTATTGCTACAATCTTTTGCGAAAGTATTGTGATGTAAATATGTATTTAGCACTAATTTTATATCTGATACAAACATAAAATTTAAATTAAATATGATACATAAATGTGATAAAATAAATAAAATTTTGCTCATGAAAATTAATTAAATCATATAAAAAAATCAAAACAAGAGAAAAAAAGAACTTTCTAAATGCAACTGCAGACATTTAAAAAAACTTTAAATTTATTTATGTCTTCATGATTATATTAAACGGCATGTTTTTATCGATTTTTTTCTGCGATACTGCTTTTAACAAGCTTGATTTGTTTTATATAATTGCTATGTGTACATTCACGTCGGGCACTATAATAAACCTTTCGTGCTGTTTAAAACGTTAGCTATAAAATGTCTAAAATTTCGCAACACTAATTGAAAAAATTTCCGCATAGGAAAATGCAGTAATTAAATATCCTGGAGTACATAATACCATGTACACTTTAAACCAGAAACTTTATAATTTCAAGAATATTTTATGCAATACCGTCATTTTCCGTAAAGAGAAAATGAAAAACAGAGATTTGATCTTGATAATAAACACTTTTCGATTGAATATTGTTATTTTCTCTTCAAAAAAGATTTAAAAGATTTTTAAAACAATTTACAATATTACTCTTTTTCTTAGAAACAGATCGCGATACTGAATTCAATTGTTTATTTAAATAGTATATTAAAATATTTTTTTTAATATTGTAAAAATAAAATTTTTTTGTTCCTTCCCCAAAAATACAAAAAATTTCATTGTGTTTCATTACATCCTCAGAAAAATAGCAGATAAAGTTCAACCTAGAATAACGCAATAAATTTCTTACCACAGTTCAATTTTTCGAGTATAAACTTGATTGTACTTAAAAGTTATCGATCTGACGATATAAATTACGAAAATAATTATAGTCTCTAGTGGCGTGAAAACAAACTTCATCAAAACTCAATATAATTAAATATATCGAGTTCTTCTTGCTATCTTCAAATCTAATATTTCTTACTATCTTCAAATCTAATTAAAACTTAAAACATAAAATTTCTCAAAATCAAATAAAAAATAAATAAACCAGAAAACGAAAAATTTTCTTTAAGTATATGAATAACGCTACCTATACTGTAAAAAATAAAATGTTAATTTTAACTTACAGTCGTATAGTGGACTTTTTGATATATGCAAAAATGTTAATTTTAACATTTTTGCATGCTCAAAAAGTCTTCACTATACAACTGTAAGTTAAAATTAACATTTTAGTTTTTACAGTGTATATACGATGCATTAAATAGCTGAAACATTTGCAAAATTTGCAGAATAGGAAGTAAGTTTAGTATTAGTATTTTATCGATTTCACCATCTCGACTGAATCCAATAATGTCACTGACGATGCCTGACCGCAAAATTACATACATATAGATGGATCGCGATTTCACCCGAAGGTAATACACCGACAGAAAAGTGAGATGAGAAGACGGTGAATTTCAATTTTCGCGTAGAAAATCTGTGACACTCCGCATGTCACCACGCAAGCGACACGTATATCTGTATATCCAAGCTGTAAGCTCCAACATGCGTTATGGAATGAGGACGGCTATTCACCGGATACCGGCATAACCGAGAAATTGCGAAATCGTGGAAGGTTCTTCATAACTACAGGCGCGCACGGTTTCCTGACATTATTACTCGGCAAGTCCTTCTCGGCATGGTGTAAGGAGTGCAACCCTAAAATCCTTTGGGCGCGGACGAGAGGAGCCGCAATGGGATGGTGCGCAGAGTTATCAGACACCAGCAACAAAACCGTACGGAGGAAACGGAGGAAATAATGGAGAAGACGTTTATTGCACCCGGTGTGAAGGACGTCGTCCGAAAGATAAAGAAACTCGTATAGCTTGAACGATAACGATTTCCCATACGATGGGAATGTATATAATCGCCGCAAGACTATAGGCAAGAGAACGGTTTACAAATAGTATAGATATCATTGTTACGATAATGATTCCAAAGTTTCTTTCTTTATTTAAACTACACTCGTAAGATTTTTTCAAAAAGTCAATATGATAAAATCATAATAATTTGTAGCTAATCGTATTATAGTTTATTAATTCCAAGTCCAATTATTTAAATAATTAAAATTCGGTAAGTTCAATAAAAATGCTACAAAAAATAATGGTATATCGATAGTATATGATTTAAATGTGTGTGTTAAACAATATATATGTATTACATATTAAAAAATTAAATTAATAATAAATTTGCTTTTGTAAATATTATATCCAAGGTTTCTATGAGGGAAGCACATTCTTTAAATAGCATTGCTCTAGAAATTTTATCGGTGACATCATAAAACGATATCACATCACGACTATAAGCAACACCGTTATTATGGCATATTATTAAATTTCTTCTTTGCGTCTTTATTTATACTAAAGGTATAAATAACTGCGTGTTAAGATGAAATATATTTCTCATAGAATTACATATTTCATGAAAATCCACAAGGCAAAAAAAATTTTATCTTGCAAAATATTAAATATTAATCAGTGCTCACGATGTCAATAAAAAACAAAACAAATATTTAACAAACATTTCGTTGCTATTTGGAAATATTATGTAAATAATTTCTTTTGTAAATCAAAAACTTAAACTAATTGAACAAATAATTTTAGATATAAAAGTTATTATTATCGAAAAGTCCTAGCTGAACGAAAATGATAAAAAGTTAATCTATATGAATAAATAAAATAAGTAAGTAAATAATCAATACAATTAAAGCTATAAAGCTATATAGATCTGATGCCTAATTTCAATTCGATCACTGAAACATGTGTAATATTTTTCGCAATAAATTCTTTATAATTTTTAATTAATATGTATGCGTTACGTTATTTAATCTATATTCGTATATTGATTACTCCATTTTATAAAAAAATTTATTGCTTAAAGTCAGAATACTTCTCGAGCGACTAAAAGCACATTTCATGCTAACATGCTTCCTGGATCTCGTAATTGGGCTTTGTTAGACGAATCCTGTTACGTAGCAGGTGACGACAATGACTTGTGTAATGCTAACAGTGGAGCAAGCTTAAGTAAGCTCATGAGAATAAGGGAAAGATGAGGTAAGATGAGAGCGAGAGAGAGAGAGAGAGAGAGAGAGAGAGAGAGAGAGAGAGAGAGAGAGAGACGGACAAAATCCACTGACATCGAGTATAATTGTAATGAGATTTGAAGTGCGAGACTTAAATATCTCAGTCGCGTATGGAACTATGTAGTCTTCTCCAAATGTATAATTAGTCCCCCGCATTTACTTGGAACGATTTCCGTAAAGAGAACGATATAATCCCAAACGCTATCAACTTATATGGAAAATCCAATACATTTTCGGTAAAATTTCTGTCTTCGCTCTATATACCTTCTACGCGTCCAAATATCTCTTCCTCGGCATCCTCACAATCGGAAATCAATAGCAATGCCACAGTAACAAACCTATTGTTTTCGGTCATCCCTCAAAATGCATTCGAAAATTTCGAATCTCCGTTCCGTACGTATAAGCAGAAAGAAGACCGTATGATTTGTCATTTGTCAGAATACAATATCACTAATCAATCAAGTGCGCCATTTGTCCCATTCACAACCGCCTGGCGCACGCCATGAGAAAAAAAAATGACTTCGCTTCCATTCAAATAAAGAAGAATTCCTATTCCGAAAGGAAATCCTATCACGCCGTTTTTTCCCGAAGCTTTCACATCAACGAACAAACCTTTCATGTGCGCAAGGTTATTTTTTCCGATAAGAAATGCTGCCAAATTGAAACTAATGATTTGTGTGATTTCCTTATCGTTTTTTCGTGCACCCTTATAGCCACGTGCACGTTATAATCATAGATTTGAATTAAATTGTATGAAATAAAGAAAAAAAAATTATCTCTGACAAAGTGCGCCATGAAATAAATGAGAAAAATATTTAGCGCAAATTAAAAACGGTGAAATCTTAGAATTAGAATAAACATTTGAAAAAAAAGTGTAATGAGACTATTGCATCCGCGCGCAAAAGAATGCAACTCGGAACATACCAGTTCCTCGAAACTGATGTTTTCCAAGATATAAATGTAGAAAGGCAAGGGGAATGAAGGGACATGTAATAATGTACTCTCGTACCTTGGCCTGAGAAAATTTACAGTAAACGTTCATGTTATTTCCGCGGTAGAGTTTTTCATGGAAGAACATTACCACGAGACTATGATAACAAAAAGAGACCAGATATTCACGGGAAAACATGTAAAAATATCTCGAAGTTTTTACGGAAAGGTGAAATTAACGACATTCTATTAATATAAAAAAAAAAGACAGTTCCAGTAGCATTTTTCATAGCTCTACAGTTCCTTATAACATTAAAACAGAAATCCGCATTTTTTATACTAAACGAAAATTGAAAATATGGCTACCTTCGAGAATTTAGCACACTTCCCCTCAAAAAATATAAGAAAAAGATAAATATTTCCATTTTTTACTACAGTTTCCGTTAGTATTATTCGACTTTTACCAAGATATGTAATTTAAAAATTCTAACAATTATCAATTTTAATGTACTTTAAATACAGAAAGCAACACGACACTTGGAAAAAGTGTTATACTAATAATTTCAGCGATATTTCTTATTTATTAGTTCTAGCAGAATTCTATGTTTTAGAATCATTTTTAAACAGAATTCCAGCTGTTATTTTTTTCAATTATGGTTTTGTATTAAAAAATGCGGAAATTTTTTTTATTTTCATTAAAAATGTACAATTACGAAAAGTGCAAAATGGTAAAATTACAAGAAGTTTGTTATTACGAGTACGATTTCATAATTATATCTATAAAAATCTCAAGATGTTTCTAAAATCGTCATACTCAAATAAAATAAATGCGCGCGCGTTTAAATATAACACAAAATGTCAATATTATATGTACGGTAAAATCTAATTATGCTATATTATGTAAATATGTAAATTATTTTTTTTATAAAAAATCAATTTACTCGATATTTATTTAACATGTGCATGTAAAGTTGAACAAAAGCATTACAAAATATTGTATTAAAGACCATTGTATTGGTTGGCAAGAAAGAAATTACGTTTTTTTAAAAGGCATCTATCAGTAAAAACAATTATTTTCTTACTAACCAATATAAATATATCTTGATAGAATAAAGTTTCAGCTTTAAGAATCTCTTTTTTAAATTGCGATACGACAATTTTTAACGGAGTAATTAAAATCAAAATAATCCTTTTATTTAATCCGCGATAACTCAGTAACCAAAAATCATAATATTAAAAAAAAATGATAAAATATTTAAAAAGGGAAATTTTATAGGGAAAGTATCAAGTTTTCACGATAGATAGTCGAAAATTTTCTCAAATTTGTTTTGGGCACGTTACCTACAAAGAGAAGAAAATTTTCTGCCTTTTTCAGGTCATAGTTTTTGGTATGTAAAAATTACTAAACTCATATAAACTTAAAAAATGTGGTAAGCTTTTAAAAGTAAAGATTTCAAGCTTTAACTCTTTTTTTTTAATTTAAATTTCATTCATTATTGACGAAGATATTGTATATACAACTTTGAGCTAAAAACGCAATTACTTTCTTGCCAACTTAATATAATAAAATTAATAAGTTTTAGCGTATAGAAATTTTAAGAAGCACGACATCACACACATCAATCGAGATAAATTTTCCTCCAATTTATATTCCAATTTATTATACTCTACACTGCGTACAAAGCAGCAATTTCGTGTCGCTTACGACAATTCTGGATATCGATTAAGCCCAATGCAATTAACAACCATGGCGGAATAACGCGCAGCACGACGTCGACGCACAAAGGAAGGCGTGGCAATGTTCGTCGGACCCTTAATGCCAATGCCAATGTCAGGGTTTTCCCGGTCAATCACCTACACTTCCCTATCTTTGCATCCCGGAAGTTTTATGCACCCACCGTAATGATTTCACTCTTTCTCGCGGTTAGCAGCCTCGCTTTTCATCGTCCGGCGATAACTTTTCCACTTACGGTATCACGCTGAATTGACTGTGAAAAAGATAGAGGAGCATTTTACCCCTGCAGCAAGCACTTGAGTCGAACCTTGGGGGTTGAAGTATCGACTGCACTGCTGTGACAGATCGCAAAGTTACCGACGTTGGAACTTCTAGCTTTCTCTGCTGCTTTTACCGTTTGTTCGTTCATATGAAACGACGACGAAAAACCACAGTAATAAATATTTAAAGTTTTGTTTGAGAGGATCTATTAATAATTAAATCGTAAAATAAAATTTCTGAGTTCAAGCCACTTGAAAAAAGTGGAAGTAACAAAGCAACGTATCTAAGAAGTCTTTAATATTTTAATTTCGTGGCCGCTCCGACGATATGGCTCTTATATTAATATAAAGATAAAAAGAAGAAAGAAAAAAAGGTAACGGCCACGCTTTCCAATAATGCCACGCAAGCATGAACTAAGCAGCTTGAAAGAAATTGCTGATCACCTACAGATTACCTCAGCGAATTGCGATAAACTTGAAAAATGGCAATGTTTTAATAATGTTTCAATATAATATATTAAAATCTTTATATTTAGCATAGTTCCAACAAAATGCACATGCAATAGAACTATGAACAACGTCACATTAAATTTTCTATGATATACACAAGTAAGTTCACGCATATTTTCCTTTTAAATATATATAAATAAATAATTTTTTTGTTACTTTTTATTTAAGAAATTGATCCGTCATTGAAACGTCATTATTAATTATGTCTAACATTGATTACATTTGACATTTTGATTAATTAGTTTGTATATATTCGCAAGTTATAAAATTACTTTTACTTGAGAATACATGTCCAATATTGCTCTAAATAAAAAAATATTTATAGAGATTGATAATGATATAAAAAAACAATTAAACAGTCGAATTATTTCTAATAATTGACTTACCTTTTGTTTATCCAAAAGATGCATGATTTCGTCGACATCGCCGACGACCACAGATTGTTGTCGCAACATTTCTTCTTCGACCGTGAGCCAGTCACGTATCTGTAATGTAACCAGACAAACAATAATTATGACAATATATTATGCTATAATAAAAATTTATAATATAAATAAATAATCAAAATTGATGTAATCATAATATTTTAAATAACTGCAATTATGTGTATTAGAATTTTTTTTATTGCTCGAATATATATATTTATTTAATGTATCAAAATTTTTATCCTTATATATTTTGCCCTTTTTATTATAAAAAACATTATTATGATATAAAAAATGTAACTTTACTGATATAAATATAAAAATAAATTCAAATAAATGTAGTTTCGTTTCAAAACAAGTGATACTAAATTAATTAACGCATTAATCTTTGATTTTCGATCAGTTTGCAAATCGATAACTTATTTTAATGGATTAAATACAAATTAACTATAGCGATTAACTCGTATATCTTTTAGCAAATGTGTGTCGGTAAGAAATATCTCCATCATTCGAAAATGATTCAAATCAGATGGAAAAGAGCGAAAAAAAGAAAGCACGTAGGACCGGATTGGGATATTTGCTGCCGGAAATTAGTAGGGAGTGTCCGTTCGTAAGTGGCCGAGTTCGATTTACCTCGACATTCGCTAAGCGTCAAGAACAGGCAAATGCTGAATATATACGGGATATTTCCTAAAACACGTCAAATTTCAGGAACGTATTTCCTGATAAATTTGAAGATTTTCTTGAAGGTAAAATTCTTGAATACAAGGTTTTGTGTTCACAGAAATCAATATATTATGATAATAGTCTAAGTAGATAAGTAATCGGGTGAAAAATTACTTTCAAAGAGAATAATTCTCGATCATGAAAAAATCCGCAACACAATTATTTTAAATAAATCGAGCTTATTATAAAGCATGAAAGAACATTCAATTGCATCACAAATTTACATTTTCCAACATTATGGCGAACAGTTTTTTCTTGCAAATAACTCTATTGGTGCGTTTAATTAAATATCAAGGCAAGTAATCGTATTTCCATTACAGCTACAGAATTGTAAAGCCAATAATAATACAAACCCAATAATAATTTAAAAACCCGTCCACACGTGCGCGCGAGCGCGCGCGCGTAACGCTTCGCTAGACATCAGAAACATCTCCGCTGGCGATTTTAGCGTGCATGTTCGTTGTGTATAGAATTCTAGTCGAAATATTTCAAAAGATCGTAGCAGTTAAATAAATATTTATGGCAAACAACATATTGGAAAAAAAACCACCCTGAAATTCTCAACCTAACGTCGACTGATCGATCGGTCGGCGATGCAACAACAAGCATGCAAGAAACCCAAACTAGCATTTGAGGGGATCGCAAACGTGGAACTTTCGAGGGAGTCGATAAATCGCGGAAGAGATAAACCGTAGTGCTACAGGAAATTAAGGTCTCGCTCAGTCCGGCAACCCCCGGAGTCTGCCACCTAGACTAAGCTCTTGGACTCGTTCAGCCTTTCACCCACCCTTGTCCGACTCGAAGAGGCCTTGATTAAGTGCCCGTTGTCGAAGAATAATCATATTTCTTGTTTCCACTTCAAAATGGACACCATAGAGTCACATTGTATACATTTTCTTATAATTTATGGTCAAATCGTTTTTTTTTTAATTGCGTCGTATAAATATAACATTAAAAATCTTTTAAAAATTATTTTAATGAAAAAAAATAAAAGATACAAACCAAATTAGAAGTAAGTTCTGATCTATATTAATGTATTGAAATATGATGATGTTACAGAAAAACAAACGTTTTCAATCATCAATTTTTGCCAGAATTTTAACAAAATTTATAATCATCTGAAATCATACTTACATTACTCTAATAATAAATAAATCATTTAGAAACTATAGAGTTGAAAATAATTAACATAAAATTAAAAATAGCTATTTCTTTTGTTCAATTAACAAAAAACATAGTATGTATGTGTAAAATACGCGTTCTTCATTAATTTTCTAAAATTTAAAAAATTTTCTTGATCGAAAATTATTTTTTTTTTTTGTAAATTAGAAACTTATTCTTCAATCTTTTCATCATCGATTTTTACAAATTTAAATACAATTTCTTCGCTGAAATGAACTTCACTGAAATAAAATTTCACAAATAAATTTTTGTACCAAGAATTCATTTTTACGTAAAAATGAAAATAAGAAGCACAATCTCCAATGACTTTGATCTTGACAAATGTTATCCATGACATGATCCTGAACAACATTCAAGAGATTTTAGCCATCGGTCAAACATCTTGCATAATGTTAATGTCGGCGATACTGTAATTTTCAAATCTTATAACTCAAAAAGCACTTAATGAGAAATAACTTTATTACATTGTTTTGAAAAGCTCTTGACATCAGCTATTAGATTCTGACATCAAAAATAGAGTTCCATTTAAAAAAATCAATTTAACCTTGATCTGACCTTAGCGACGCCACCCAAGATCAA
Source organism: Acromyrmex echinatior (assembly GCF_024713525.1). Taxonomy (NCBI): domain Eukaryota; kingdom Metazoa; phylum Arthropoda; class Insecta; order Hymenoptera; family Formicidae; genus Acromyrmex; species Acromyrmex echinatior. Next base: position 6,160,807 of record NC_141853.1, on the reverse strand, counting down.
ACTCATTACCCCAGTAAATAGATCTTTCGAAAACTCTACAACTTTTATCCGAAACATTTTTTCCTAAAATGCTTAGTTTTCGAGATATTTCGCTGTACCATTACTTTTTATGCACCCTGTATAACCAATGTGTATCATTATTTTCATATTTCTCAAAAATCATAAAACGGGATTTTCTCTCTGAGAGTTTAACGACCGGTTTTAACATCCGAGCAATAAAAAAGACGCGATAAAGCATACCTTCCTTGAAAATAACTGCGTCGAAAGTGATGCTTAGCAACGATCGAACTGCACGACGGTATTCATATTTTTATTATTACGAATTTCGCGGGCCGTAAAAAACATTACATCAAAAACCGTTTTTTTTCTTCATAAGTACTAAAAAAAAAAATTGCTCTTAGCTTAATAATCAAAAACATATCACAGCTAATTGTCCGCAAAAATTTATGTTTTATAATATAATATATGTTTTATAATATGTATTATGTTACTTTATATATTATTATTATATTATATGTTCAGTAAATATAAAATAAAATAACTGTAGTATATTTAAACATTGTTTACATATACTAGATACTTATTTTATATATAAATATTATAAATCAGGAGATGCGGTAACATTTTCCCATCAAGTATATTTTTGTAGTATGTTATGAAGGGGATAATACCATGTCATGAGAAAGAGACGCTGCAGCGTATCCTTTACAGGAAGGAACTCGCTTAAAAATTGTTTTGTTTAAACAATTTGATGTTATAAAAAAATGGGAAAGAACAAATTTTTACAATTAAAATGAGATAACAATTAACAATCATGTCTGTAAATATACTTAATGAGTAGATATGAATATGTGCAATTTTTCAACCCAATTTATGTCATTTATTCATTCAGATATATCGTCGTCGTCTTCGCAAAATCTTGTCTTCTTTTGCTGGACCTTTTTTCAGCACTTTCTGCACTTTTTCTACATCTTTTCTGTACTTTTTCAATACCTTTTCTATACTTTTTCTGCATCTCTCTTGCATCTTCCCCGCATTTTTTCCCCATCTTTCATGTACCTTTTCTGCAGTATTTCTATATCTCTACCACATCACTCTAACACCTCTCCCGTATTAATTTTTGCATTTCTTTTGCATCTCTCCGTATCCCTTTTCATCGTTTCCGCAATTCTTTTGTATCTCTTCCGCACCTTTTCCGCATTACTTCTACACTTCTGCATCTCTTCTGCATTTGTTCTCACCTCCTCGCATCGTTTCTGCACATCTCTCGCAATTCTTCTATATCTCTTCTGCATCATTTAAATATCATTTCCGTAACTCTTCTGTCCTTTTCGGCACTTTTTCCGCATTTATTTCACATATCTTCGCAATGTTTCGATACGTCTTCCGCAATTCTTCCGCACTTTTTCCGCATCTCATCTGTCTACATACATTATCTATTTACATATTTACATATTTATTTATATAGCTACATTATCTATCAACCTGTCGATGTTATTTGTCCAGCTTCTGGTGTTATCTATTCATTTATCTACGTTATTTATTTGGCTACTTATCATCTACCTATGTTATCTATCTACTTGTCCATGTTATCTATTCACTTTCCTAAACTTTTGACATCTTTTTCGCATCTTTTCTACGTGTGCACAACAAATATGAAAAAGTTGCATTAAAAATGTTGTCACGTTCAAAACGTGCGATAGCACTTCGCGTTAATTACCGCCGAAGTTGTCATTAAAAAGTATGCAAGAGAACGAGAATAAAAAAAGAAAATGACTATTTCGCAAATTCCACGGAGTATTTGTATAGATCGAATGAGAGCACAATGAGAATTAATAGAGATTGATCGATATACAAAATACTTATATACTTCGTGAAAAGAACGAGAAAAAGTATGTAACAATAAGTGCCATGGTAAAACCAATATTATACTTATTGAAAAAACATCATAATTTTCTTAATTATTTTCAAATATCATTATTTTTATTATTATATTACCTTTATCGTTATTATTATCATAATATTATTCATTTAAATATGAATATAAAGTGTATTATTACTAATAACAAGAATTTAAAAATTCGTGAAATTTCGGAAAAGATATTAAAAATGTAAAAAAAAGGCGTCAAGTATATTTTGCAGAAAAAAGATAATGCCAGATAATTCCAATATTGGGCCAATACTGGGAGACAATTTTTGCCCAATATTGGCTATAGATTGTTTTTTTCAATTTTGGGCCAATATTGAGGAGCCAATTTTTGCCCAATATTGGCTATACATTATTTTTCCAATATTAGACCAATATTGGGAAGCCGATTATTATCCCAATTTGCTCAATATTGATTTACCCAATATTGCGCTAATATTGGCGTGTCAAGGCTGCTGCTGGAGACTGCTCATTTTCGATTATTTCTATAGTTTTTGACTTGTTATCAACTATGTAAAAATCGGCTATGTAAAAATCTCTTTTTAGTTTTCGCGCCTCTCATTACATATCTATTGCATTTCGTTCTCTCATTTTAATGTATTGTTATGTTTAATACACTTTAAATGTTATCCGTATTTTGTATAGTATATTATAATTGAAAGAAAAAAATTATTCCATACAATATTGTCTTAAGGATGTCTATATCATAAAGATGCCTTCAAGATACCGCTCGGAGAATTGTGTTCTATAGAACTTTTTAAGTAGAGATACTTGAAATATTATTTTGATTTCACTTCTTTTTTTATAGCATTATCTTTGGTATCTTTTTTCCATAAAATATATCAATTACTTGACGCTTTTTTTACATATTTAATGTTAATTATACAGAATATAATAATAATAATATTCTGTTAATTATTAATCAAGCTCGCTACATGCAAACATAATCAAGGAGAGATAATGATCAATAAACACAAGCAATTACAATGATTAAATCAAATGACAAAAATATTTATTCTTGTTATAGAAATCAGAAATAAAAACTTTAAATGTTTCAGCTATATTACACCTTCATCGGTAATCATAATTATGATATAATAGATAAATAAACAAAATCGAAAAATTAAGAAAAATTTTTTTCAATTAACGTTACAAAACGATATTTAAAATGATGAAAATACAATGGAATACAGTACGAGACTGAATATTGAGCATAAAGAGATCATGATTAAGATTTGAAAGAGTCAGTTATATAAAATTATTACGACTTATATATAATAATATTCTTAATTACATAATTATATACATATATTAAATCTTTTCTAATATAATTATACATGTACATACATGTATATTACAACAAAATCTTACACAAAAAGTCAATTTCCGATAGTATTACTTCCAACGACAATAAATATTAAAAAATTAGTGCAAGTACACATTGCACAAAGTTTGTCGATTGTCGTCTTACGACTTTTTGATGCATGAAACGGTTCATTGGACAAACTATTTTATTCTCCTTCTACCGCCTTGCTTTCAAGATTTTTATTATTATTATTTTATTTTTATTATTACTGCTTAGTGTGTGTTTGAAAATAATATATCTTTTAGAAGATATTTTAAAATTTTAATAAAAATGCTAAAAGGCATTTAATAAATACATGAAAAAATTTTTAATAAAGCAACTCTCTTTTCCAACTACATTCTTATTACAATATTATTTTTATCTTACATATTAAAAATTATATAGTCATATCTAAATTTTAATAATCTGTGTAGGTATTATATACGCATAAATACAATTCTTTTTTCAATAAAAAATTCAAAATTAATTTAATCATAAAAAAGTAGAAATATTTCTACATTGTTAATCTTTCGTAATATGGCTGGAAAATAATGTCTATTTTTTCAGTATTTTATGCAAAATACATGTAAGTTCTATAAAACTATACTCACATAATTTATCGCAAGACAAAGTAGAGATCAAGGATCTAATAAGCTGAATATCGTAAAGAGACAAAATTCCAACGTCTGCCTAGCTGCCCCCTCCCCATCTAACCAAATCTTAATAAATAAATAATATAATAATCCTATATTATTATAATTATATAATAATTTACAATATATTTTCCTACGCCTATATTGTAAATTTGCTAAAAAAGGCTAAAAGATTAGCCGAAACATGTGCAAGTAATGACATAATATATAATTAATTTAAAAAAACAAAAACTGCGCACCGTCTACAGCGCCAATTCCCAATTGCCTGTTTATATAATTTTTTTGAATTATTATCTTGGGAATTTAGTTATTAATTTATTTATCACATAAGATAAAATAATAACATTCATTATAATAGAATCGAAAACGAAAAATTCAAGAAAATAGAGTCTTCTTTTAGTATCACACATAGAAAATTAATGCAGTTAATGCAAAAAAAATAAATAATATATCTTCGATTAAAATATTTTTTAATTAGCATTACATATGTGTTAAATTACTAAAATTATAACATTTAGATATTTTACTGTCTTGTTTCTCTTCTTCAAACACTCAAGTTCCTAAACTGAACAATTTCCTTACAACAATGGATATACACCAAATCCATCATTCACCAAATCATCTAAAATGGATATCCCTAAATCAATGTCGAATATCTTAGATGAATTGTACTCAATATATCATCTATAGGTAACACATGCGTGTGCGTTTGTCTGTGTGTGTGTGTGTGTGTGTGTGTGTGTGTGTGTGTGTGTGTGTGTGTGTGTGTGTGTGTGGGGGGGGGGGGCGCGTTTCTATTAATATCATTGACTCAATTGATACAATATATATTATTTTAACATAACAAATTCTACACCTCAATCAATGTGACAACCAACATGCGTAAAATAAAAAATGGTCTACCATCAAGAGTCGAAACAGCGTTTCATTGGCAACTTGATTCCTGCTCAAGTCTCGTTACCTCGAGGCCTCTCATCGCTTTATGCAAACAGCACAATACTTGTCAGTGCGACAGCGTAGCCGGAAATAGAAGCCGGGAGATAGCTATTATGGCGTTGGACTGGCTGGAGTTTGACTGTTGACTCGGCAAATAGGAAAAGCGTACTAGAACCTATGCAATGTTTGCTGAGACGTTAGTAAAAGTTACCTGGACAATAGGCAGAGATAGTACCGGAAGAGTATGTTACCGGAAAATATCAAATCCTATATCGTAATTAACCATTAATCAACTAATTGTTAACGCCTCCACTCTCTCTATCTCTCTGTATCATGATAATTAAAATAAATCTAATTATGAGTATAATGAAATGAAATATAATATAGAAATATTGGATAAGTAGTATGACAGAAGTATAATCACGATATTCTTCTTAGTAAAAAGCAAGTTATACAAGATTAAAAATATTTCACCTTTATAAAGAACGCATAAAATGTCACATTTTCGAGAAAAACTGCAATGCTACTTTGGCATGAGCTAAAAGAACAAAAACATTTTGCAAAATATAAATATGACAGACAGGGTCATAAAAGTTCAAAGAGAATAAATTCTTGAAAAGTACTTGGAAAAGATTACTTTATAAACTCAATTAAAGCAAAAAATAAAACACCTAAGAATTTTACGACAGCCTGTATAATTATACGTTTATATCTTGCTATGATAAGTACTTTAACAAAAAGATTGGTTTTCTTACAAAAATGATTAAATAAAATAATAAAATGGATAGAGAACAATGGATAGAGAAAGTATATAGATATGCTTCGTTAAACAATAACGTAACAAGATGTATTCAAATTTAAAGATCCGGGTATAAAGGAGACGTAGAGCAAACTAAAAAGATATTCTTCGTTCCAGAATATTAACATTTATACATAAAACTCTGATCACGTAGATCAACGTAGCTACCGCGCCTGCTAAATTAAACTTACTGCGTCAGCCAAGTGCGCTCTTAAATTAAATTTTCATGCTATAAAAGACGATAAATTTCCGCTCTGTCGAATCATGAAAGAAGCTTCCGGTGTGGACATAAAAGTAGAATTTGACTTAATTTATTTTATCATATTTTCGAGATTGTACGCTCAAGCTATGTCCGTCACAAAAGAATAGCACACGTACGGAGAATGAATGAAGATCAGTATGGTGTGAAGGGATAGAAACCGGCAGAGTAATTCAATAAAATTGACCAAGTTATACGCCTACATGAACATCGACCCTCTCCCTCCTTACGCTGTCCACCGTCGTCACACAAATCTAATTTCTGTTCCTGATAACCGAACTCGTGCCACCAATTGCAGAATATTCAGTCGAAATTACATTTCTTTCAAAATTTGCTATCGTAACTAGATGATCGCAATCGAAGGAGAATCGGACTAAAAGTCGAGGTCGAGATCCTATAAAGCATGCTGACACGGTAAGAAGTTATTGCTGAGGCAGCATCAACAATAGGTAAGCCCTGAAAACTCCATCTACAATTCCAGTGATGACTCTCTTCGATCTCGATGAAGCTATTATTGTGCATCCTGCACATCTTTCGCTTACCGCTCACGTAAAAAGTTTATTGGAATTTATGCTCGGAAATATTGCTGATAATAAAAGACTATTCAAAAAATTTGCGAGACTTGAATTAATAAAAATAACATTCAAATAAAAATAATAATAAATAATAAAATAATAAAGTATGTATAATAAAAAATATTTAAAAATATAAGCAAACTTTAAAAGCAAATGTTTAAAAACGTTGTAAATGAATTCAGTAAATTATGATTAGTATGCACTTCATGGAATCGATGAGTTGCGAGAGCAAAATGAGAAAGGACTTTTATAACGACAAATTCCTAATAAAGAGAAAACCAGAAATAAAATTATCCAAAAGGACAATATTCTTAATAACTATAGAAACTCTTTCATTATTATTCATAAAGTTAAAATGTCACGCATGAAGCACCATTCGATTACTTTGTGACAGTTTGACGTATACCTACCTAGGAAAAAAAACGTATCTCCCCTATTTCTGTATTCTCGCTATTTCACCACGGATTTATATATAATTTATGAATCGTATTCCAGAGAAAACAGAACTATGATAAAAAAGTTTGTATCGCTTTATAAAAACTACTGCGCGTAAACGAAAATGAAATACAAGCATAAAGAAAAGTAATTTTTGATATGGAAACCTTCATGTGATATTGTCTGTTATTTCAAGTTATTTATTCGCCTGTAATCTCTCAGATGTAATGTTACACACATTCACTGATTATTGCATTAAAAATGACATATCACACACACATACACACATACAAAATATTAAGACGGAATACGTACAATATATCATGAGGGACATCGACTAGATATGTCACTCTACTCTGAATACTAATTGTAGAAAGCGGATCCAATTTAGCCGACACCTTGATAACCAAGTTAAGACTCCTCGCCCATAAGGGACATGCTACGTACTACACACAGAATATATCACAATATGCTTGTAAGCTTAACATAATCTACAACAGCGTTTTAATTTACGTTCTCAAAGAAAACGCTTTTCCATCAGAGAGAACAGGTATGTTATTTTTAGCTCTTTTTACAAAGCATGTGCGTATATCTGTATTCCTGAGTTTAAATATACAGACAGACTAAAAAAAGAGTATATGCAAAGAGAAAAAGATCTAATACCGTACTCATTTAAAGTTCAAAAGGAACAGAATATAATTATAAATATACAAATATAATACAGATATATATATATATATATATACATCAATTTAATAATATTAGGTGTTGGAATTAATTCGTAGCGTTTTACAAGTGATGGGAAGTACTTTCATTAATGTATTTTTTAATGCTCATGTGAAATAAATAACATTCTTTCATTAAAAACGCTACGAATTAATTCCAACACCTAATACATTATACATAATCCTATATTTTTACGTTTAAAAACAACTGTAATTTTGCGTTTTAAAAACAGTTTCCTCGATATTATGTAAATCAAAACCAGCGTGTCGATAAACATACAAAAAATAGATCGATTTCTTTTTCTTTTTATATCTGCCGGTTAGATGAATCTCTCGAAAAATACGACCTTTCACATAGAAGATTATTTAACATATTTTTCGTCGACATTGGAGACATGCTACCATATTGTAGGAATCTTGCAACGCACGTTACGTTGCTATATTCTCGTCAGTCTCTCTCTCTGAGTTCGCGTAATTTATGCGCTTTAATTAGCCAAGATGCCCGAGGACAGGCAAGCTCTTGCCGTTATCGTAACTCCGCCATTTTCGGCGACGCGAGAAAACGACGGAAATTAACATTACGAACTTCACTCACGTTTTGTCTAAAGAATAATATCTTACAAAACAGGTACATTTAGAGCAAACCTCTTAAATTGTAAGAAAAAAGAATTAAAATAAATCAAACCCGAGCAAGAATAAATCGTAAAACATTCGAGAACCCTTTATTGGGAATATTTCCATCCCTTCATAGCAACACCAGAGTAATCAAATCGATATCTTCCAATCGGATTCCGAAGATAACCGAGTGGTAATTATATTATCTGTTACTTGAGCATGACGATATTAAGTTCATCAAATTGTTAATTTTTTCGATGCCATGTAAAAACACGTTCCACTATGTGAATAAAGACAAACATAAGAAATAAAATTTTACTTGAAAGAAATAAAGCTTTACTTGCAAACTGCTATCATTTGTTACATTATTATATACATGTATACATTATTTACAATATTAGTCATATAATATTGCTTTTTAATCTGAAATTCTATTATCCCCAAAGCAACGTGGTATTACCTTGGAATGTTAGATTAAAAAACTATATGAGTAATGCAGCAATTAATGGGTATATGTGTATACAATAACGTAAATAATATTAGTCTGCAGTAAACAAAAACTAATCTTACAAAATTGAGAAGATATAAAAATTGTTATAATTGTTTATTATAATAAATATTTTCAGATTATATTACACAAGCATAGACACACATTAGTTCGTACTACACAATAATTATAATTTTAAATTTCTAATATTAAAGAATGTATAAAAAATTTTAATTAATAGAATCCAAGTAACAAATAAAATAGCAGAATATACAAAACTCGGATAAATGTCAAATATATATTTTGTTCTTTTTCTGATTGAGTATATTTTTTTGCTATTATTATACTTCACGCACGCGTACAAATAAGCGAGCTTACCTGAAGCACTGATTTATCGAGTCCCGCGACGAGGGCGGATGCTGAAGTAGAGGGTGAAGGTGAAGACGAAGCCGAGGAAACGGAGGCAGATGGGCTGCTAGTCGTTATGGGGGTCGACGGTGACGAGGGGGCAGGAGAGGGTGACAGCCCCCGAGAGCCCCCTGCAGCTGCACCCGCCGCCCCCGGTGCTGCGGTGCCTACACTCCTTTCCACTTCTGTAACACGGAAACAAAACCATATCTCCATTAGAGCGTGGCGTCATGTCGTAAAAGTCGGCAGGCCGTATCTCCTGCGGCCGCCTGCCGACGTGACGAAAATTGATGCGCTCTCGGCGCATCAGGAAGCAAAGCGAATATTCAGACATCCGTTTCAACGACGCTTCCGTGCCGTACCATGCACACGTCGAATTATCGATCATTCGAGCTTATCAACGATAACGATTGTCACAAGTCACGCACGATTGAAAAGCGACGCGGTTATCGACACATCAGAGATCTGAGTTATTGAATTTCCAATTTGTAATGAAAATACTATTAATATATAGTATGTAAAACTTATCCTCAAATTATTCTTTGTACAAATGATTTACTTATCATTCCTAACCGATGTCTATTTTACAAAAGAGAATAAGTCGTTTTGATGAATATATCGAGTCTGTCTTATACTATACGTATATGTATATTAAATTTTTCTTCTTAATATGTCATAAAATTCATGTATAAAATAATGTATAAAATAATTCTTTCCAATTATAATTTCATTTATCTGATTTTATATTTTTGTGTATATGTGTATGTGTGTGTATAAATTGTAACAGCGAAGATATATTTACAATTCAACTTACAATCGTAACTGCTACAGAAAAGATCTATTTTGTTGTACAGTGTATCGTCTTACGTTTTTCGTGAAAACTGGTAATTTTCCAGTCGACCCGTTGTTGCTGTATTCTTTCTCACGTGCGGTGACACAATAAAATGGGAAAGGAAAATTCGCTCAGAGAGCGAAAGATAGAAAGAAAGAACCGAGGCGAAATGGTTTCGAGGCACGTAAGGATACACGGTCAATTCATTGAATAGGGAAGTAACTTTCATAGTTTATAAGTTTACTCGCTTCACATCCTCCCGGAGCGAGATCATGGCGGATCTCAGGTGAACCCTACACAGGGCCGCCGAAGACGAGCTTAATGCCCGTCTCTAATGTAATTGAAAACTTTCGTAAACGCTTTTTCCTACCCCTCGATTTGTAATCCTCTTCTACCAGCGTTTAAGCGCTACTTAATGGCACGTCAATCAGTAATGACATGAAACTCTGTTTATTTTTTTCTATTTATACTATACATGTCACATCCCGTATCTATATGTATACATACATTCTATAAAAAAATAAAACAATAAATTAAATAATTTGCGATTATTCATGATAATAATCATCAATTGTGACATCCACTGCAAAAATGCAATTACGATCAAAAATGTTTATATCAATTCGAAAAATTAATATTAATTAATATTAATTATTAAAATTTCTACACTGAAAAGTCTTGTTGTAATTGAAATTTACGTAAATTTAACCAACAAGGTAGGAATCAGATTATAATTAATTTATCAAATATTCTAGTTGAGTTAATCAGAAATTCAATTATGATAATTAGAGTTTTAATTCATATGATTAGAATCGTTCTGTTTATACTTTTTGTTGATACAACTAGAACATTTTTTTCAATGTGCAATTATTTTGGATTATAGTTAAAATATGTATTATATTGTCATGATATATTTTGAAATAAATAAGATTTAGCATATAATGACGCTTGTGATCGATAAAGTGAGCTTGTAAAGTATATCAAATACGTTGTAATTAGTCATATAATGTGAACAAATATCCTATGAACAAATATTCATATAGCATATCTATTTATTTATTTAACAAACTGAAATGGAAATCTTTGATAATTTCAGTCAGCATTATTAAACGCAATTATTGTCATGAAAGAGATCTGATTCGATCAACATTGTAAAAATCGTAAACATTTACTCTGTGATTTCTATAATCTAGAATGAAAATCAAATTATAAATCTCACAATAAAATCTAAAAATATTAAGAACACTAACTTTAGAAAGCCACAGAAGAATACAAATATTTTTATTTCGTCCATTGTATTATTATTTGAGCGATTTTCTACAATGAATCGTAAACGTGCCGTAACTCTGAAATTACCTGCAGAGATTATAACTTATGCACGAAACCGTCTCGGTCCAGTTTTACAGAAGCTATTATATTTTTACTCCTGGACTTTTCCGCCCCGATTATAATACCGACGAGTATTATCTTAAAAATTCGTTCTATCCTTGTTTTATTGCCGATTTTTGCTGCATTGTTTAAAACACCAGCGATAAGGCAAAAAAGAAAAAGTACGAAAATAGAGAGAGATAACGAAAAAGTAGGGAGAAGCAGACAATGAAACGAGCAGATTATATTCGGCATGAGAGGTCAGTTTACTGGTATAATTACTCACAAACCGCAAAACTCTTTATATTAAAAATATTTTCCCAGTTCCTATGTACGGTACTTTTCAACGCGTTCAATGAACTTCGAGAACAAGCTGTACATTCGCGACAAAGCACTTTGTCGACAGGGTCGGGTAAAATCAGTGGGCGAATGGTCCTACTAATTCAAAGTGAAAGCAGTTATGCAAACGTACTGCGAAACATTCGCCGTGAAATCTCAAGGATACCATTCGCCTTCAGAGGTTCAAATTTCTACACGTTCCATCTCGTCCACTCGCGCAAATTGTGTACATACAATTTGCGAACTTGAGAACCGTACAAATCTCCACCAAAGCAGTCCAACTTCCACGGACGAGATAGCTATTCTAATTTAAAGACTGCCTCGTATATTTTTGCGTCTGATAAATTGGATAAAAAATTGTATTACACGCAAATAAACGTAAAATGTTTATATTATTAATAAATGTAGAATAAAGATAAACAAATTAATAAAAAAATTTAACAAATATTACGTATCGATAATATAACTCAAATAATAGTTAAAAACTTTAGTATATGTGTACTGTTACAAAATAGATTTTAAAAAATTATTATTCTTTTAAATGTTCTTTATTTATTAGAAAATTGCTCTTTTATAATTAATACATAGAGTTTTGTTTCTGTCATAAAAAAACAAGAATTTAAATAACAAGAGCTAGAATAAATAGAATTGTGGGCGAAGATAATATATCAAACGTAGGAAATTCACATATATGTCGTATTAGCATACTAAATAATCGTATGCCATATGATAAATACATGAGTGCACGTATGTACGCCTGAATTTCGCGAGAGAAGGAACTTAATACAGATAAGACACAAGCTTCGGTGCATAAACCACAGAGCGTTCACAAAGTTCTGTCATAAGTCGTCGGAACTTCTAAGCCCTATACACGCAGGAGTTACATAGTCTCTGTGGCGGTTGGATGAATTACGATACACGCTAAATACATAATAAGCATGACGGTGCATACTCGGTCTCGCTTGTTTCTGTCCTATCAGATTGTAGTAAGCAGGAGCAAAATCTGACTAGTCAAAAGAATCGAATTACGCAAACTTTATACAAACTTCTTCGCAGATGCTATCAAAAAATACAAATGATGATACATGCTGATTCTGCACAAAATACGTATACTTTTTCTCTGCCTTTGAATTTTCACATGTCAAATAATCATCTTCTGCTTCGTGCAAAATATGATAGATGAATTTTACTCTATAACATAACATTGCTTTTATATATTTAACTATCTTAACTTATTTATAGATATATCTTGCACGTACTCGTTAAAAAATCTTCGATGTAGAAGAATAAAATATCACATTCCTTTATAAGCTATTAAAATATAAAATAAAGATTTGTATAACAATAAATGCAAAAACAATGTCATTATAAAGACACATGCATAAATCTTTAAATAATAATGTGTAAATTATAATGTGTAAATATCTTTAAGTCCTTTGGTATACTTTATAAGAAATTTTGGAGAAGTAATAATTCATGGATAAAATATATATAATTCTTGGAAAAGTGTCAAGTAATGAATACTTCATTCTAAGCTGCAATTAAAAAGCTTCTATGAAATATGGTATTTTTATGAAAAAGTATTTTTAAAGTTTAAAAGACAGCTTGCGTTTATTCTCTTATTAATTTAGAAAGCTTAACGCAAATGATACTACCTGATGCTGCACGGCATACAGGAAAATGGTCCTTGAAGAGGACATTCGTAACACTTGTCGCTGCAGCAGCTGCTAAGAGCGAGTTATTACTCCCATAACAACGGAAACGAGGGTGGACTGTTTCCGATGCCACATGACGAGTATGAATCATATAATTATCGATTATCCAAAATTTACGCAAACCAAAAATAAGAAAGCACATTAAGAGAAAAGTGTTTGAAATTTGTGACTATAATTGCAGGGTAAAAGAGTTATACATAAATAGAAGCTCCATTTTTGTGGTTATTACTCTGCTATAATATTAATAATTATAATCATATATAATAACCCTCTCAAACATAAAAAAAATTGTACTATAAATTATAATTAAATATTAATATAGTAAAATATCAAAATATAAATAATAAATAAAATAAATATTTTTGTTCAGCAAAAATGCAATCGCAATTACAATAAATATAACTATTTTCTTAAATTTATTTATTATTTATATGGTAATAATAATTAAAAAATATGTTTATAATAATTAAATTTTTTTATAATAATTAAAAAAACTAAAGATAAGTAATTTGGCTATTATTAATAGCCTAATTGATTGTATTTGCGTGGTAATTATAAATGTATAGTTGTCCTAAAAAATGACTAAATTATAATAATTACAACTATTTTTTTCTCGCAATGCATATCGATCAATCATTGCAATTAGTGTAACTTAGTACAAAGTTATCAGATATAAAAAGTCATTAATTTTCCTTTCAAAAACACCGTTGCAACTCAAAATAAATATGGAAATGTGTACTTAAAAACTTGAAATGAGCAACAGTATCACCAACAGAGACAGAAGCTCATTAAATACAAAGTGTACAGGATAATAAACGATCTGTGAGCGCGCACGCGCGGAAATCAGGCGATAAATCTTTGGCCCGACAGTGATATCTTATCGAAAAAAACTTTTTATACGATCCAACAAGAAAAAAAAATGTTTTTCTCGAATATGAAGTCAGCTTGCAGTGATCGATTGAATAGATCGTTACAAATCTCGCAGCAAGTTTATTTAACTTTCAACATAATAGAAGTGCAATTTTGCCCTGGTCAATGTGGTTAAGCTAGATCTGAATAGCTTAACGAGATTTATGGAGTTCTTTTATTACTTTTTCAAAACGAGGTTAGAGAAGTAATCGGATTCTAGATTAAAAGCTCGTCCATTGACTCCGCTTCTATTCATTTCAACTTATTCTACTAAATCTCTTAGTTGCCAGGCCAGAGTTATTTTCTTATTCCTAATTACCAGCCTTTGTGGTATCTTTATAATCTTAATCTCAGCTTTTCCTACATCCAGTCTTATACGTAATCCTATTTAGAGCAGCATAATACATAACTTGCAATAAATTCAAACGTTCTTCTTGCAAAAATATATAATTCGTTCGAGAAATATTAATTTCGCAATTTCGCAAATTTAAAAAAAAGATACAACTTTGTTATTTTACCTCGTTTGATCCAATATCATTTGATCCAACTCTTATAACCGTAAATAACAGGTAAATATTTTTCAAGAAAAATCCAAGAAGAATCAGGAGTATGATAGAAACATTCGCGTACATATATATTTATAATATCAATGACGAAACGAAAGACGCCATGCCAATATTTTATATCGCAACGGTATAAAATCTTACACTGTTTGGAAGTATACACGGATTTATACAGTATAAAGTAGAGGAGGAGTGATCCAGCTCAGACCGTCGCTGTTGAAGTAGAAATCCCTTGTTAGGCTGCTACAACGAAGCGAGGCGAGGCAAACGTCGCCGCGGAATGACCCGCCGTGAAAAATAGGACAAATTTACAGCAGGAAGCATCAATTCTCTCCGTGGCAGCAGTTTTATTCTAGCAAGACCATGGAAGGAAGGAAAGAAAGAAAGCACGAATACTTGGATCTCTTCTCCTGGTACTACGGAGGTGAAAAATAGGAAAGGCGCGTTGCGAACATGGCTTAAGCGTCCGTCTGTCCGCCTGTCTACCAGGGATAAGTGATGTGACAGTACAACGGAGATGCGAAGGGAAAGGCGGAATGGCAGGAGAGCGGTCGTATCGCAGCAACACGGGGAAGAAGCAAGGATGGGTCGTGAATGAGAGTGATGGATTGCACGCTGCCATCCACTGACACTCTTCCACCAAAGGGCAGATCGCCCATTGTACTGCGGAAACCGGAACCACAACTTGCGCCGTCTACATTTCCGGTCGGCTAAACGACGATCCGATCTGAACGACAGCGCGAATCCGTGTCTTTCCTATCAAAGAGTCTCCAATCGGGTGTTATTGACAATGTGAGGTTTACGCAAATCTGGCATGTTCGCATCGATAGATAGCTCGCTCCTTCTAGATAATCTTTATTTTCTGGATTATTTATATTTATTCATAAACAAAAGCAAAGAATAAAAAATCATGTAATTAGGATTTCTTTTTAGGGGTTGCTATAAATAGTGAGAATAAATTTAATACATATACAGCCATGTGTAAAAGTATTAGACAAAATTTTCTCACATTTTACGAAAAGTTAAATATCTCGACGAAAAGAAATCACAAAGGTTTTCGATCACGCTAGAACAATATTTAAGTCTTATTCAATATATTTACATATGTAAATAACACCTGCGTGCATGCGTGCGTGCGTGCGTGCGTGCGTGCGTGCGTGCGTGCGTGCGTGCGTGCGTGCGTGCGTGCGTGCGTGCGTGCGTGCGTGCGTGCGTGCGTGCGTGCGTGCGTGCGTGCGTGCGTGCGTGCGTGCGTGCGTGCGTGCGTGCGTGCGTGCGTGCGTGCGTGCGTGCGTGCGTGCGTGCGTGCGTGCGTGCGTGCGTGCGTGCGTGTGTGTGTGTGTGTGTGTGTGTGTGTGTGTGTGTTATATGTACTTGAATTTTGAATCTATCAAAAGTTAATTAACAAAAAAAATTAATTGACATAAAAAAAACTATTCAAAGTGTATTTACTTTTATTCATACATTAGTTAAAATTATATGGCAATATATTTAATATTAAATAATACATGAACAATTAATAATACAATTTTAAATAATACATGAACTAAGAGTGATTTTGGATTAGTTTAAAAATAATCTTTATAAAAGCTCAATAAAGGAACTTATTTGTATGTCGCATCAAGACAATGCGATAAAAATATTCCTGTTGCATACAGAAAGATTATTAATATAACCAAGTTTATCAAACAAATAAAAAAATCATGCAATATAACTATATGATATTTTAACTCAAATTATGCGCGTAACAAGAATAAGCTAAAGTTTCTAAATACATTATTACTTTATTACGTTACTATAAAATACATAAATTCTTTATTCGTTTATCTCTATTAGTTATCAAAAAGAGAATATTGTATATCCGTTGAATAATTAAAATAGTTACGAAAATTTTAGCTAGAAAAATTATTTTCTGAAATCCATGTAGAAATGGTCGTCGACAAGATTGAAACAAATGTGCACATTAATGGACATCGCGGATTATCGTCACAGCGGTACAAATGCGATTAAATCGATAAAACTTGCGCACGAATAACATATTAAGATTGGAATTAAAAGATTTGGACGGATAGAGATAAACCGGATTCCTCTTTCCTTACCGTAATAAAATTACAGTAATAAAACTAAAATTATTTATAAAAATTATTTAATTATTTATTTATTAACCATATGAGCAGAAATTCAGTAAAAGATAATTTCAACATTAAAACTTGTTTATTATAGTTTTGATTATATTTAAGCAATGTAACGATTATAGTAAACTTAAACGAATCACTATATAAATATAAATAATGTTATTGCAATTTCTAAAAAACTATTTTCCCGCAAAAACATAATTCTATTTATAATTAACTGAAAAAATAGGATATAAAAAATAATACAATAATTAATGCGTTTAAATAAAATCATGTAACTATGAGTAAGTTTGATATTAAACTACGCTGATTATAAAGAACTACAATGGATTTACGAAAATTTCATAAATGTGGGATATAACAAATAATATAATAATTGAATCGCGCATATAGGCGAAACCTGTTTTCGGCTTCAATAAAAGTCGTTAAGTATTCTACCGATGGTAGAAAAAGGGAAGTACTGATGCCCCCTTCTCTGTGAAACCATCACGGCAAAGGACGAATTAATCTGGCTTCACGTGGAGGGACCTTTTCTACCCCACGTTTTCGATGTAATTGAATCTCTCGTCTTTGCCAAGGCAATTGTACCATACCCCTCTTCCCGCCAATCTAGAGCTGCTCTCTTACCGCGAGAAATTAATCTTCCTTTCTACGAGTGCGATTCCATGATCGGTGAGAAAAAACAAAAGTAATAGAGGTCTATAATTCGACTCTGAGTCGAGCACGAACACGAGTTTTCTCGCGTCGGTGCCGATTAAAGGTGAATTAATCAAACGGTGTTTGTCGAACAATTAAGGTCAGTTTTACGATCAAAATGCATTCACAATCGAAACCAAACGATTCTTACATTTAAATAAACGATCAAACGTACCATTATTTAAAACTACATAATTGATTTCTATCAAAATACTAATTAAGCAAGCTATATATATATATAAACAGAGTTCTCATTTACATGTTATCGAATATATCAGATAATAGTGCTCTTTACATGAATAATTCATACATAAATTTGACATAGGTATATATTGATAACTAAACACGATTATGTTTTCACTACGCGATCTTAAAGAAAAGAACTAATAAATATATAAATATATGCTTCTCATTGAATACAAATGTAGTAAAAAGATTATCAAGATTTTATCTTTCATTTATTCATTATTTTATGCATGGATTCTAGAAATATTAATTATTCTAATATTTATTCTAATAATATAACGCTATTTTTTACAGAAAATAAATGCGTTTCTATATACATATAATAGTATATTACAAAAATATATTATATATTCATACCGTTAAATCAAGTTTTGGCTCCGTCATTATATAATTCACCAAAAAAAATTATTACATTTAACAAAGAGATTGCACAAGTAGTAACACGAAATAATGCTGGATAAAAAGGAAAGCAACGACCAAATTCCATTAAACCTTATCATATTAGGATAATAGGATTGCTCTTATTACGGTCTCCTCGAACAAGGATTTCTGTTTATCAGCTCAAGACACTCCTTCCTCATTCTTCCAGCCATATTCTCTTTCCGCAAAAAAGATCGAAAATGATGACGAAAACAGAGAGGGAGAGCAAAGAAGCAAGCGAGCGAGCGAGCAAGCAAGCAAGCAAGAGAGAGAGAGAGAGAGAGAGAGAGAGAGAGAGAGAGAGAGAGAGAGAGCAAGGTGGACGAAGATGGAGAAAAATTACTTTCGAGGCAAAACGTGACGGCAATACTAGAACGAAGATTGTAAAATGCGGACCACGCTTAAATATTAGACGCCATGTAAACGAAAGTTTATCGACAGCTGGGTGCTCCGCTTAAAAAATAAGGCAACTTGGATATTTTTCTTGAGACAAATTACGGATTGAACATTACTATCCTTAAAATTAATTAGACTACATTAGAATATTCGAGAATTGAGTTAATAACGTAGGACCGAATAATTATCATATAATTATAACTTGAATCAAAGCGTCTAATTTGCAATTATAATGTGGAATATTCGTAAAACATCTCATAATTCTTCTCAAATACTCCTTAACTATATAAAAGAAATAAAATTGTAAGAAGTTTCATCGAAAAGTTTATTGGCTTTAAATAATTTGCCGGTCGTGCTCAAAAATATTTTCTTCCTCTTTGTCGAAAAGGAATATAAATCGTGTGCTTAAAGAAGTGGTTCGCACAACCGCAAAGATTCTCTTGTAAAGAAGATTACGCTGCCAAGGACTTTCCTCATTTTTCGCTGCAACGACCAAATTAACATATTCATAAGATATTTATCAAAGATTCTCTTTGACGCCCGTTACTTAAATATGTCGCTCTGGCACAACAGACAACTTTTTTCTTTATTTCATCCCATAAAAATTCAGTGTCCTGTCACTGACGCTTTTAAAGGAATAAAAATACAAGGCCTATGTATAAATATCATCATAAAGTACCATTGAGAAAATAAGCGGATATATTTTAATTATAAAATTTTTCACGCGAATATATGATGATAATGTTCAAATCCATTTTCTCTTAAATGTGATAGATAATAAAAATTTCCAATATATTTCGCTCTTCTAAATAAATCTTTAATCGAGCATAATTCTTGTTATGTTTCAATGAGTGCACTGGATATATTATAACAAGCTTTCTTGTATTAACAAAAAAGATTGTATCTCTCAAGCAAGCAATCATCTTAAATAGCCGAGTATAACTACGTGAGTGCTTTGTTGCATTGGCACAAGATGTTCTTGATGTCATATCCATAATTCTGACATGCATATGTGATACAATATGATAGTTATGCATATGTTTCACAGGGATACGCCACATATTTGTCGTGAGAGAGAGAGAGAGAGAGAGAGAAACTTCCATTCTAATGCATTCCATTGATTTCATTGTCGTAGCAAATTCGCAAGAATGCATCACATTATATGTTTCCTCGACATTGTATCACCAAGCTGACATATTACAATTAACAAAAGGATCATCGAAATGTCATTTGCATTAATAATTGCGTTATCTCGACTCTAATGCATTTATTAACTATATATTAATTATAAATATATATTTATATTTTTGACGATATATTCGCTTCAAAAGAAATTAACCAATTGGTTATTTTAGTCCCTATAAAAGTGTGTATGGGCACATATAAAAAAATGCCAAAGCTATAAAATCGCAAATATAAGGCTACAAATTAACAATCACTAAATTTATATCTACGTTTTATTTGACTATGATATAATGATTGTGACAGTCTAATAGACTATATTTGGATCCACTGATCTTACTTCATAGCAATCATCTTATCCTGAATATATCCGCATCTTTACCACATCTGTCGGTATCGTCGCGATGTAGTCGTAAACTTCAGACACGAACGAGATCGAAGCCCCCTGCCCGAACGGGATTCCTCTAGTAAAAGCTCTGGCTCTCAACCCAACAAGTACGCGAATTACGAAGTTTACGACGTCAACGTTTATTCGTGGACGAAGTTGTTGTGCTACAACAGCACTTCCATTAGCTCCTTCAAAGACAATAAAAAATCTATGTAACAGAGTTACCTAATTATTTAAAGTAGTCGTTAATGCATAAAATAATCATCAAATTCAATATGCTTGTTTATTGCAATGGTACACTATTATTGTTTTACGTGCTTCTATTTATTCGTGTCTGTTTGATCTGGTTCTAACTTCAGAATTAAATGAAAAAATTAAAAATAAGAATCTCCACAGATAATTAAACATAATGTAACATTGTCAATAATGTTAATAAAATATCTGTAAAATACAATAAAAAATTTTTAATACCGTTTAAATATAATTAATTGATAATGTAATAAATCTCAATTAATTATATCATATAAAGAATTTTTCCTATTTCACCATCTAGTCTCAAACTTTTTTTAGCAGACTATTCAAAAATGCATACGCGATTTTATTAATATTATCGCATGTACATCGTCTGGCATGTCATATATTATCATGCGGCGACTATGAACCAAAAAATCCTGCTGCAATCAATACGAATTTTTACAGCTCCATCTATTTGACGAATGATATTATTCATCATAAATATCCTAGTAACCAATAGCTAAATAGAATTATCTTTCATGGAAAGAGTCCATCTATAATTTAATTTAACAGGAAATGATTTATAAATTATAAAAAGCTCATATATATGAAATATTTATAATATTACAGTTAAATGAAGCGAAAAAAACCAATGGACAGCGAAATTCCAATTTTAATCGTGAAAATTAATTCTTATCGATAAAATTGGGTTTTGTCGGTAGAATTATTTGTAATGATTTATTTGCGAATGATAAGTTAACTGGCGTATATAATATGCAAACAATGTCAGTTCAAATATTAACGATACGTTAAATATATGAAAGTTATTTCAAAGGATTTCATTGCCAAGATTGAAAGTTCTTATCACAGTTAAATTCCTTTTTTATCGTGACGTTTCTCAATTTGTAAATCTCGAATATATCACGCTCGTCAATCTTGTTATTTTCTTCAACCATTATTAAACCGATAATCTTTCTCAATTCAACATTCGTTCGTAGCTGACAAGAAAAACAGAGATAGATCAAAGCAAAGATGTGAGCAAAGGCACGCTACTCGAATCACGCTTTGTACTCCGAAGGATATATACATTTGTAACTGATACGTATCTTTAAATAATATATACAGAAGTTTTGTATAAAAAATTAACTAATAAAAAATCTTTTTACAATACTGCTTCTAATTGACCAGACATTTTTAATAACGAAAGAAAGTTACGATATATACGGGAAAATAAAATAAATACAATAAATACTAAATTGAGAATAACAGAAATCAAGAATCAAATCAGAATCATAACAGAATCAAATCAATCAAAATCACTATTAATATATTGAGACAATTCTCATTAATTAAGAATTTATCTAATAATTTATTCAATATAACATTTTTTCAAATTTAAAATTTTTATCTTAACAATACATATTACCGTAAATATGCAATTGCGGAGACTTTGAAACGTAAATGCATATGTCTTTTCAATAATCATATATCGACGTATATGACGTACAGCTATAATTTAAATCTGGAAAATATTAAAGAGATAAAGCCGCATTCGAGCCGATATTATCTGAGTTCAATATCAGGTGCTAGGCATATAAATGGCTGGGGAATGACACCGTTACTATATTTGATAACAAAGAATTCGGTGTTACGGCATGTCACGATAGGGTTGAGTAGACGGTGCTTTTAGTTTACGAGTCTCGTTACTACTTTATCGTGTATGTCGAGATCGATAACGTTCTCGCTATAACGATATATTTCCCGCCGGTGATCCGCGCGCGGTAGCTTCGATAAATCCTGACGTACGATGCCTTCCTTCGTACTTCGTCATTCTCCACCGCCCCTTATCCCCTATACTTTTTTCCAACCCTCTTCACCGCTACGTCGCGATATCCACGAGCGTGCTTGGACTTTAGATCAAATTTTTTTTTTTCATACATCCCTATGTCTCGCACAGTAAGCATATAGACGCATTGCGATGAGATGATAGTAAGAAATTAAGGAAAATATTACTTTTCCTCTTATCTCTTTACATCTTCGAGAATGAACAGATAAGACGGAAAAAATGTAAGGAAATTAAAAGAGAAAAATAAGCATCGTAAAATTTCTTTTTTTCTCCGTAATATAAATCTCGATAATCTTTATGTACCCGGTCCGTTAGTTTACGGTTGCGTTTACTCGGAACTTCTATCGAGTACACAAGATGAGAATGAATAAAGGTACAGAAAAGTTAGCATGGAAAACATTAGCTAATTTGCAATCATCTATTTTATCGGTAGAAATAAAAAAGTTTTGCACTGACCAAATTGTTTGCACGACTATCAAGGAAACGAATAAAACGTGTGAGTATATCATTTTAACTACGGACGAAAGCAAAAAACTTCTCTACAGTTTCTCTGCAGTTTCTCTGTATCGATACAAGAATCGTGAAACTTTACAGACATTGAGATTCGCAGTAAAAATATTTCAATCAATTTAAAGTCAATAAACACGATTAATTATATTAGTGATGATCATCGCAAACTCATTACAACAATCATTAGAAAAAGATTTGCATAAGAAACTTCGGAAATTGCAGTTGCTTAATGTATCCAAGTATGGAGTGAAAATAAATTGCTGTTTCAAAGTAGCTATTCTCTGCTTTTCGGCGAGACATAAAAAAATCTATTAAGCAGCTGCGAATATTTAATAACATTGAGAAGAAACTTTTTTACTATGCAAACTACGGCAAGGCAATCTTTTTTAAACTAAGAATATTATTCATTCAAAGCAAAGTATTTTATATGTGTATACATATATATACATATAGCATTTACAACATAACGTATAGTATTTGAAATTAATTAATTATTTTAAAGTTAATTAATTTACATATTTAACTTTTATTTTTATTGCTATATAATTAATATTATTTTACTTATATGATTAATATATATATAAAACAATGTCAAATTTTTTGCAATTATTTATACTCTTTTCATTTTAGAGAGGAACTAATTCCATTCTGCACATAAAACTGAAATCTATTCATTTAATTGTATTATTCATTTTAACTCGACAGCGATGATTTAGCTTCATCCATAAGTAATGCATCGTCGCCCTTGCGATCTGAAACATTAACTACCCAATCCGCCGTTCACATGAGTTTTGCCTGAATGAACCGAAGCTAAATATCGGCCAGATAGTCACAATAAAACCGTTCGCACATTTCGCATTCCCGTGCGATTTCAAACACGTAGCAATGCGCAGTACACCCGAGATTGTATGCGGCCGTAATAAAGGCCAGGTATGCCCCTCTCCCCCCCCCTCATCGTGTATAGATATTAAACTGTGGCCGTGGTGTGCACCCCACGATACGACATTAACAAAATTCCACGAATCCCGTTGTCACCGCAAAAAATCGAGTATAGCATTGCCGAGAATAAACCAGATTAAAATGGAACGCGAGAGATGTGGATTAATATTTTGAGATTTTCATACATATTGTTCTTTAACCTGCAATGACATAGGCATATATGATTTTTTTATTAGATTACTGAGACGAAAAGGAACATAAATTACATAAAACACGCAACCAAAACTTTCAAGTTTTATCATGAAAAATTGAAATTAATTATTAAACCGCAAAAAATGGGAACAGAAAAAATTTAAACTCACGTGTCTGATTTTTAAAAATCCTAATAAATTTCAAAATTATGTATTTTATATTTATAAATATATTTTAAATAATTTTAAAAAATCTATATATGATGTTTAAATAATATTTCACACATATTGAGCAACAATTATTATAAATTATAGAATTATACAAAAAAAGCGCAATTTTTATCATAAATTATAACATAAAAACAAAATAAATATTGAAGTAATTATCACATTAAACTAAAAATTAAACAGATGGAACAAGCCCAATGCACGATAATATACTTTTCAAGAAATCTCATATGTTTAACTATGCTTACACTCCTAGACAAAGCACTTATAACTACGCTTGCATAATTATTAACGCGTTGCGTGAAAAGGAGAGAGTTCGGTGCAGTAAATACGCAGGGCGACTCTATGGCGCGCTATTGTCACTTAAGTGATTATCGACATTTAGGCATTCTCAGCTGCTAACAGCAATTTCCGACGACGCGTATGTAACGACGCGTGTGTCTACGTCACCTTGAGAGCTCCAAATATATACGAATAAATCGAATTACACGCCGTTAATATGTGTGCAGCTAACGAGAGTTAACAGTGTGCAGTTAACAGTTCGTTATTGTCGAAGACTCATTTAATTGTTTCCAGACGAAGAATTCGCATTGAATATCGCATTTCATGACCACAGTTTAAAATCTCTCGAATATTTTCTTATAAAATACCATTGCAAAATTAAAAAAATAATTTTGAACTTAAATGATAATTGTTATGCCTTACTTTTGAAATCTTTAAAATTTTGTCAATAATTCATGAGATAATAACAATATTATTGATCCTTTTTTCTTATTAATCTTAATAATTAAAGTGCGATAAAAATTGTACGACAGATGTAATTAAGGACTTTAAATAAAATATAATCAAATAAAAAATTAAATTCCATCTTTCTCGTAAAATTAATAGAAGATTCAAATCTTGATTACTAATTTTATATTTCCTTGATTATAAGAGAAATAGACCACCTATAAGTTTAGATAAACGTGCATATAATGTTTTTCAATTTGTATTAAGTGTGATTGACTTTTCGTAGGTATTTCAATAAAGAATATTGTTCTAAAAAAACTGTTAGAACTTGTCGATTGTGTCTACAATGTTACCGTGAAAACTGTGAAACGTAGGATAACGTCATTCTGCAAAGTATCCCAGGTGAGCGTCATTGTCAATTCAAGCCCAATTTAAGTCGGGAAGAAACTTTTAACAAACTTCTATTCCACCACGGAATCGGTAACTGCAAGGACAAGCAAGTCGGCTCAAAGTACGAGCATAATTTTAACGCCATGACTTCACTTGAGGACATTCTAAGGAGATTTGGCATACTTGAAATTCTTCACTGTAAAAAAATTATTTAAAAAAAACACTTCTCATTACAAACCATTAATTAGCAAACAAATTTAAAAAATGTGGCACAATTGGCAAGAAAAATGTGCAATAAAATAATTAAGATACCTGGATTTTCAGTTATTTTTGAGATATTAATATAGAAATATATTTTAATAAACGGTTAATAACGGATCGATGCGCTAATACAATTTGTAAATTGATCTCACATTCAATTATAATCCTTAAGCCTTTCATTTTATCTTTTTGTAATTTGTATAAATTCACGAAATTATGAATGGCGCGTCAATATATAAATTTTTCTAAATATCATTGATGGAGATACTTCTATGATAAATTTAATATTTTCGCAAATCAATTTCTTTTTATTGGAATAGAAATAAAACGTAATAGAAATAGCGCGAAATCTATCACTTTGTCATGAATAAATATCACAGCCGATCGTTGCATCGGTTCAACGTTCGGGATTCGCAGTCTGCGCTCAGCATCCGCTGGCAAGTCACAGTGGAACGTGAAGGCCGCCGCCGTGTCATATAAGAGCGGCGGAAATTCGAAGAGAGAGAGAGAGAGAGAGAGAGAGAGAAAAGAATGGTACAGGGGATATACTAACGGCGGGTACGTGTTTGTTTATGTGCGTGTATGAGTGTGACGAGGGATGCATTCGGAGCAGTGTACCATCGTGTATCGAGCAAATATTGATTCCGAAGGCATATCTGTTTGCCTCGCGCCGGGCGCCACGTACGTGTGTCCTGCCTATTTCTCCTCCGCCGCTACTAGAAACGATTTCAGACTCTACTTCAAATCGTGGCGATGTTTATCCATAGCCATACATACGTAATGTTAGAATCATAAACAGTCTCGTGGGTAACGTTACCCACATAAAGCATAAGCTACCTATATCTTATCGAACGCGAATAAAATCTAAATATTTTCACAGCACGTCTTTTCGAGATAAATCGCGAAACTAACTCAAAATTTATATAAACAGTACATATCGATTAGTGAGACGAAATAATCGCAAAGTTCCGTTAATCGTTAATTCAAGCATAAGTCCAAGTGATAACGCTTTTCAATAACGCGTTTTCACAACAGAATTAGAACATGTTAGATCGCGAAATGGATCGCTGAATTGAAAAGCCGTTAATCCATTTAGTCGTGGATATCAAACAGATCGTGAACTCGGTTCGTCGCGCTTTGTTTACAGATAACCGTTCAGGCGTCGACGTGAACACGTAAAAATTCGATTCGGTAGTTATACGGTTTTCAGCCATTTATGTTCTGGTGCATTCAACGTCACTTACAACCAACATGATTAAACGCCACGTTAACTCTATTCTTATTCGTAACACTTTATTATCTAACATTAAACCTTTCACGTGAAAACCAACATTAAAATGCTGAATTTATAATTAGCAGAAAGTAGCAAGAAATGCAGAAGCGCAAGCATTCCTTCGTAAAATATTATAGCAAGCGTATCTGGATGTTGTATGTAGACTAGTGATGAGAGAAAAGGTTATAGGATATTTCTCTTATAAACGCGTACGATGAAAATATTAAAATGGAAATGACAGCACACTGGCTCGCAGCTTTTGTATTATTACAGAAATTTTAAGGAATTTAGTTCCCAAAATGACATTAACATACCTTTTGTACCTTTTTGACAAGAAAAAAAAACATAATATTATATATCATATTATCCTATCGATTTTTAAATTTATAAATCCTATCAAAATACGAAATCTTTATAATCGTTAAATAAATGTTATAACATTCACTCAATTCTTATGTTAATATTGCAACAATGGAATAATATTAATAAATTTTTTATCCATACAGCAAAATATCCGCTCGACAGAACCACTTTACTTTAAGATACTATTAAAGAAGAGTGAAGTCTTCAATTTAAATGGTAATAAAAATATATACTCGAGATAGATAAATAATCTTATGTTAAAAATTCTATTGTTTCTTCTCTCCGTTTTCGCTATATTTTTCTCTATCAGAACAATAAGAACATATAGTAAGAAGTTGGTATTAGATGGCGTCCATTTATAAAAGATGTTTCTTTAGGATATAAAACCGACAAAGCACACAAAAGCAGGAAATGCATATTTCAAGAAATCTGCGAGACGAGACGGAAAGAACGAGCCAGAAAGTACGCATGGGAATAGCTTATTTATAGACGTCTATGTGCAAACCTTCGAAGGAGTTTAAAGATGTCCGAACTTCACAAACAATTCTCTAACATTGTCCAGTAAAATTTGTAAAAAAAAGCATAAAAAATTTAACTTGCGAAATACGCGCCATCGCAAATAATTGTATTAATGTATAATGGCTGATCATAATTCCGCCTATTATTTTAAGTAAAAAATATTCTCTAATAACATTAATAAAAATAATCTTAATAAGAATTCATATAAATGTTTTATCATAATAATAAAATACACTAATAATAAAAAATGTGGAATTTTCAACATAGAATAATTTGATTTAATTAAAATTGCTAAGGTCTTTTATATAATTACGTTTTATTGTTAAATATTGAAAATTATCAAAGAGATAAATAGATCACTTGAAAATTTTTATATTTAATGTTCTGAGTTTTTTTTTTATTAATTTGACATTAGTTCCTCCTTCATCAAACATTTTATAAGAAAAAAAACTATACACTATTTTCTGATATTAAACCTTCATTTACGAATAAATGTGAAATAAAAATATAAAGATTTATCTCATATATAGTATATGCATAGAAAATAATTCCTTTACAGTTTGCGATTTATAATTTGTAAAATAATTCCTTATTGTAAGATACGTATTATTTACATGATAATCTTTAAAGAAATCGCAAAGAAATCTAATCTCAAATTCATAAAATTATCGAAGTTCCGGAAGATCATGATCTTGAAATTATAAAATTCGATTATCTCGAAACTCATTATTAAATACATATTTATCAGTGCAAAATATTTGACGTGATGTTTCAACTCGATTATTATTCATAACTAATTATTACACATAAAAGCAAAATAAGATAAAATTTATATAAATAAAAACGAATAAAGAAAATTTTTAATTACATCTTAAATAAAATGCATATATTTTTCCAAATATTTTATAATAAATATTGTATATTTTATAAATTATAAGTATATTTTTTCATATATAAACGTATTTCGATGTTAATGGATAAAACGTTTGCGAACATATCTCATTTAGTAAAACATAATTTGTCTAATTTACACAAATAATAGTCAGATAGTCACTGAAGAATAATAATCTAATCGTTCCATTTAAATACTACGAATTAAGTTTAAAAATGTATGTGTGTGTAAATGTGTGTATTATATTTTTAATGTATAAATCTCGTACATTTATATCTTCAATAATTGTTTTTGTCTAGATAAATCATTTACAAATTAATTAATGTAAAAAAAAACAAAATATATACATATATTAATTATTGTCAATTATGTATCTTAAGCTGAACAATAAATGGAAATTTGCATAAATGATAATGAAATCGAATTTTATAATTGAGCTTTAACATCATACGGAAAATTTCAATAAGAGTTTTATGTAGAACATAAATGCAAGTCCCTCGAGGCCTTGTTATCGCATCGGGAAATATCAAATTTGATATTCGCACGATATCGGAATATCGGTAACTTTCCTAGAGCTATATTTCGCTTTTTACAAAAGCATCATATTTCAAAATTATTTTAACAATTTCATGATTGTGATAAAAATAATCAGTTTTGCGAACAATAGTTTTGTGCATTGTATTTTGATTTTCAGTCAAATCATTTTTTCTTTCGTTAATGTAAAATATATGTAAAACTTTTTATGTTCAAAATTGAATTACTTTTTATTTTACACGTCTTTTGCAGTTCTATTTGCAATGAAAATTATTTTCTTTAATTCATTTCCTGTTGATTGCGTATTTCTTTTAAATTAATCAAACTGTAATAAAAATCAATCTGTAATTTCAACTAGCACAATCGCTACCGTAGATCATTAATTTGAAAAAAGAATACTTTGCTACAGATACCAAATCGAAGTAACAATGACAAAATAAAAGAGCAAGACATCTAGTATTTGTCTCTGTCGACGTTTCAAGGAGGAAAGTCTTGTAACTCTAATCTAAGGTTACTTCACTAGAGACGCGCGTTCAAGCATTTCTAGGAGTAGCTTACAATTAGAGTAGGTTTATCGCGCGACAAAGTATATCCATTAACAACGCTATTATTTCGCGGTTCTTGCACACAAAGATTTCACAACCGAAGATTGAAAAATCAATTAAAAGAAATGTTAGAGCGCTAGTAAATTAATATATGTTAATATATATAAACCTCATATCAAATATCTTAAGCAGATTCCTCAATTTAATCACGATTGCTAATAACATAGTGGCTGTGGTCAAAGTCACTACAAATGTTTTGAAACGTTTGGTTGACCAATTAAAAAAAAGAATTTTACAAATTGACCAATCAAAAATTACTTTAAAACATTTGTAGCATCGCGTTGATCGTACTCAGTATATATTAAATTGATTCACGATGATTTAATTATTAAATTGTATATTTGTGAAATTATATTTCAAGATTGATTTCAGCCAAGTTCTTCAGCAAGTACGCAACCATAAATATAGATATTTCAAAAAAAAAATACATATGGGAAAAAAGTGGCTACATTTCGTTTTTGGAACTATGGATCGTAACTCTGTATCGGAAAAATACGCAAATATTTTTAGTGAATATTTCAGTGCAAATATAAAAAAATATACAAGAATAAATAATTCCTTTTTTTTTACAATTTTGTATATACTATTTTATATACTATAACATTTCTACTTTAATTTTCAATATTTAAGCATCAATAGTTTGCTCTTATCGCCAACTTCATCTACAGTATTTTTCGAAAAATGATAGGGCCAAAGTTTGTTTTACGACTTTTTGCATAATTTCTTCAATGTTTGCCTAAAACACAAATAAGTTAAAGCTGGCGAAGTTATGTAATATTCATGCAATATAAAATGGATACGCTGCGGTTTTCACAACAAACGACCAAACCCACGAACGTCATTCTCATTGAAAAACAGTGACAGCAAAGTTTCAGTATAAATAATGTCGAGAAAAGTAGAGACGCGCAATAAACAATGTACATACAGATTACAGCATGTGCACACATCGCCTGGAATGAAAGGGGAAATGTATGTAAAGTGATTTACAGGGTCACATAGTTAGCAGAATAGTGAACGAACAACTTGCCGTAAAAAGTTGTAATTTATTCTCCTAATGGGTCACCTCGTTAGGACGTGAGAAGATATGAAATTCATTCTCATAGCGACAGCTTTCATTCAAAATAACAGCACGTGTAAGTATAATGAAAGTAATATGTAATAGAATTTTAGAAAATTTTAGGAAATTGCATTATAAACCGCACTAGAACTGAATATCATTATATGTGTACATAATATTCAAATTTGATGCTAAATTATCATCGCTAACATGAGTAATTGAATTAATGACTATTACCCTATTTGAGAAGAGAGAGTACACAGTAGTTATATGTATAAATGCAAAAAAATATTTATATTAAAAATGCTACAGACAAAAAATGAACTACAGAAAAATGCTAAATCTATCACATTTTATTTGCTTTTATTTTTTTCAAAAAATACGTACACATATTTAAATTGAATTTTGGAACCACTGTAATGGAACCACTTGAAGATTAACGTTTTAATTTGCATATTGTAGCTTCATATTCTTGAATATATGTACATTAATAATTTTATTAAAACGCTACATGTCTGTAACCATTACTTTTTTCCACCAGTATTAAATATCTGCTTTTCATTTTGCTTCCATTATGCTCCTCTTCATTTTAGAGTGTTTTCCCCCTCAATACCAAAATGAGAGTATTCATGTTTATCTTCGCCATAACGACATTTTTAATAGAACAAAAACATCAATAACTAATGTCAAAAGCCTTGTATTGATTTTCAAGTAGCAGAAAACTCATAAAAAATTTTTCATACAAATAACGATACCATTCACTACACGATATAATTATATTTTCAGTATATTGTATGCCCGGATAAATTTTTAATAAAATGCAAATTCTCCAACTTGCCATTAATTACGTGTGTGATTAAATAGAATTTAATATTAACATTATTTAATATTAACATTCAAACGCAGACTTTTTTATGCTATT
This sequence comes from Acromyrmex echinatior, assembly GCF_024713525.1. Lineage (NCBI taxonomy): Eukaryota > Metazoa > Arthropoda > Insecta > Hymenoptera > Formicidae > Acromyrmex > Acromyrmex echinatior. Next base: position 6,128,961 of record NC_141853.1, on the reverse strand, counting down.
TTAAACTATTTTCTGAATTTATTATTTTATACATATACTTTTCTCTTTCTTTCTCAAACATTGTTTAAAGATTTACCGAATCCACCATATTGTAAAATATTCCGCCATGGACACAGCACACTAAGTAGCCTACCTCAGTTTCTCCATTCGTGTTTCCGCATACTAATAAATTATTCTAATAGCTTTTCTTCAGTTAATTAAGTTGCTACCCCTGAATCTCTCTTTAGTATGCACGAGGGTAAAGAGATAAGCACAAAAAGAAGCAGCTTATTTTGATTCGCAACAATTGTGTAATGGTTACAAACAACGAAAAGGCGAGCATTACAAGAAAATATCAACACTCTGCTCCCAGTATTTGATTATATTAATTTAAAAATATTACTTTTTTAATAACAAAATAAAAGTACTTAGAATTATAGTTAATATTGAATACAGACGATAATATGCGTGAAATTAACTATGGGATACACACAGATTATAACACCGATTTCAAATTTAATTTTAAAAATACTGTCGTACACATTTATACAGGGTGTCCCAAAAGTTTTTGTCAGTCGTGTAGATTTTGTGTAGATAGAGCGAACTAAACTGGGTCAAAAAGTCCTCTACCATTTTGCAATTTTCGCAATAGTTAACAAGATAATAATTACTAAAAATTGCTAAATATTGGTCTTGAATAATTTTTTACTCAAATACTATCAACTTTACAGAAAAACTGCAAGAGACAAAAATCATTTATTTTCTTCTTATAGAACTCTAAGAATTTTTTCAAAATTTTTTATCAGCTTTTTAGTATTGCATTTTCTTATTTTTACCATCATGAGAAAATATGGTAATAAAAAATTCTGAAAAAATTCTGAAAAAATTCTCAAAACTTGAGAAAAAAATAAATAATTTTGTTTCTTGTAGCTTTTCTATAAAGTTGATAGTATTTGAATAAAAAATTATTCAAGATCAATATTTGGCAATTTTTAGCAATTAATATCTTATTAATTATTGCGAAAAATTGCAAAATAGTAGAGGACTTTTTGACTCAGTTTAGTCCGCTCTATCTACACAAAAGCGATTAGCAAAAACTTTCGGGACACCCTGTATATATAATTTAAAAAATATAATTTAGAATTAAATTTATATACACGACACACGTTGGTGGAATTAAATCAATCTCCAATATGAGCACAATCAGGTCTCAATGTACCAAGAATTTAGTGCTCTTTATGTGCTAACTTGTTGCTCTAATCCCGATTTCATTGCTCTAATCATTTATCAAGAAATTGATTTATTCTATCTTTTACAAAATTAGAATGCCTATTGAAAGACGTACTATTAAAAAAAAAACATTTATTTGTAATTTTCCTACTCTTTGAATTTAATTTTGACGGTCCAATAAATTGTTTGACTCAATTTTATTGTTATTATTATTTTTTTTTTATATTTCGACTTATTTCGTATCATTTTAAATGTACAATTTGCTTGCAATGAATTTTTAATACATTTTATTACTTTTTATCCTTGAGGGACCTAATACTCTATTCGGCCCTAATTGTTGCGTTCTGGCTGCTGAGTTTAGCTGTTATACAATATCTTTAGCTCGTTAATAAAAGAGTTTCAAAGTATAATGAATATCATGACTTAAAAAGGAAGAGCAATATGATTTCTTATTCGCGATTTAATTTTCTTCACTATCAATAGCACACAAAATACTTGAAAATACTTCACTAATAAAGACAGATCCAAACAATATAATCCTCTTGTTATCTTGTGATCAATTATAACGTCATCTGATACTGACGCTTCCTGAAATAATCGCGGCCAATTTATAGGGAAGCGCGTAACGTCAGAATTCGCGGTGTAACGATTCATCAAGTCGAATACCTGAATCCCAGCCAATGTTGTAGTACGGCGTACAATCGGTGATAAGCCGATAAATCACCGAGCAGTCGATTCAATTTATCACTATCATGTATATTGACGAGTTGCAAGCACATAAAATATAGTCAATTTTTCAAACTTTTCTAAATAACATGTCGAGCGTATTTAAATTATAATGATGAAAAAAGAGCTCACGATTTTCAGTAATGATCGATGGACAACTCATTTCTTACCACACAGTAAATTATAAGAGCATATTAAATATATCATTATTGTTATTGTTATATACATAAATGTTATGTATCAAATATCTTCTTTTCATTATCAATAACAGCGCGTTAAATATTGTTTTTAAAATAAATGTATTATTGATGAATTGAGTGTAATAAATGCAAAATATAAATCGTAAGATAAACGCCAATAAAGTGATACAAATATATAGATACAGAAACTAAACAAAACTAATGGCATACTACATATATCCGAAAGATATAATATAGTTATGCAAATATACATGATATTAATATCTTTTGATTGAATTTATGAAATTTTAACAACCTATCGAGTGGCTATTATTCTTATCATGCAAATAACGAGAGGCAATCTGTGATGATAACCATAATATCTATATGCATACGTAACTTCAACATAGTCGGACTTCAACATATCCATCATAGAATACGACATGCATAAATGTAGTAATTCAAGGAAAAATAAACAATCGTTAATTCTTCAACAAATAATAAAATAAAATATAATAAAATATATAATGCCCATATTCATATTTCTTTGAAAATTATATATATTATCAAAAGATAATAACAAACATGATAATTATATTTATAAACATATACTTTTATGTCATATATATTAATTTCATACAATTTTTGTCTTCAAATTTTTAAACTTTTATCATATTTGTTAATATCTTATTATCATATAATAATTCAATATGTGAATAAATGCATTATACTTTTCCATAAGCAAGACTAAAAAAATGTGCATTAAGAAAAGAAAATAGTATTTCATTATTTAGAACCTTTTTGCATCGCCTGATTACAAAGAAAACTTTATAACGGCGTCCTAACTTTGCGCCGGTGCATTTTACTAAGCAGCCGCCGAACGCGTACAAAGCTGCTTATAAAGTTTCACCGACCGATCGTCAATTCTCGACCAACGCTTTTCGATGCGCTCTGTTCAAGTAGTGCAACAGTAATAATGGAAGACATTACTTACGGTAACGGCGCTAACTTCGCAAAGCGGACTTTACCACATGAAACTTACCTGAAACAGAGGAAGCACAAAATCATGAATACGCGATTATTCGCTCTTGCAATTAGACATTTCATGACTGCAACGTTATGATTCATAGTAAAATTTATATTTCTCATAACAGATATAAGATTAGAAAATTGTACACGTAATAAAAAACCATTTTCTTTTTTGTTATTTATAAAAATTACATATAAAGAACAGTTTATTCATAAATAACTTAATTTTCTAATACGATTATTATAATTACTTTAGCTTCAAATTTCTTCATATATATATATCAAATCTTTAACCATTGTTCCATTTCTCATTAATCATGTGAATGATCAAAATATAACAGATGTAATTACTATTATGTTTAAATTGTATCTTTAATGTGTATCTCTTAGACGCAATATAAAGAGGAATAATAGATAAATAAATGAAAATGCAATGTGAGAAAATGTCTAATCAACTTTGGCAGCGTCATTATATTCTGTAATATTATATCGCATTCTAAACTGTAAAAAAAGTATGTAAAATTATATAAATATGTGTAAAAATTACATAATTGATAGTAGAAATTGTACATTTTTACAAAAATTACTTTTAATGGTGTATAAATATATCTTCAAATTAATATATAATTTCTTATAGAAATATACATATTTTTGTAATATTATATGATATAATATATACCACACATATATTTGCACTTTTACATTCGTACAGACGTCGATAGCATAGCTTAAGAAAATTTATACGTAATTCATTGATGAATTAATATTATAAACATTTGTATAAATTTATCTCCATTTTTAAACTTACTTTTGCAAATTAATTACTGTTAAAAAGAATAATTTTATTCATAAGTTATGACTTTACTTTAAATACATTTAAATACATAAGTTATGACTTTACTTTAAATATACTTTTAATAGTGGCTCCCAAAATTATCTACTTTAATTGTTATAATTTTACATATATTTTTTTTATAATGTAACACAAAATAATAACTTTTATCTGCACGCAATATTAGTCCTTTATGCGTGCATATCTACGAATACGGAGCATTTATCGGAGTAAGCATACATTTTAGCGATCTGGCATTGCGGACCTTCATTAAATATAATCTAGAAGATATAGCAGCTTTGTGTGTGGCTAAACGAGATGGTCAGAAAATGCGCGCCAGCAAATTTTACAACGTTAGAGGACCATAAGTCCGGATAAAATCTCGCTCGAGCTAGCAGAAGCTTCAGGTTTATACTGGAATATATTAATGGAAATTTAATTTGCACTGTAATCATAAAAACTTAATCCCATCATTATATAATTATGAACTACTCTTCCAACATGTTTTTGTTGCTGAACGAAATTATGATCTGCTTTGCATCAAATATTAAAAACACTTGTATAAAAAATGATACAAAAATGCAACCTGTGCGTGAGTTGTTCAGAAATTCTTTTATAACAAAAACATAATAGTATAGAACTGTCAAACAAACAATAAATTTTAAATGTACAATACATATATATATGTAATAATGTTCTATATAACAACGACGAAAATGAATAGAACACATTTGTTCTTTTTTATAAAAAAGTAGACTTAACGTAACAAATAAAAACATGAAAAAAACTTGTTCCGTGCATCTCAAAAAAAAAAAAAAGAAATGAAATGTGTTAGTAAGTCAGTGAGATATTGAAAATGCTGAGGGCTTTGACCGGAAATAAAAGCAAACGCGAGAGACAATGTAAGCATCTCGAGCAGTAAATAATAACTGACGAGAAGGATGGTTCATCAACTAAAAGCAACAGGGAGTCTACTGGCCTATATACGAAACGAGCCGAGGAAACTATCGCTCCTCTAATCCCGCAGCTTTTGTTATGAGAAACGTCGAATGAAAGGCGGCGGCACAAAAATCAAGCCATGGGCTATATATTGGCATCGTCGACGGCGTAATATTTCCTCTTTGCTTTTTTTCTATGCTGCTTCGTTTCTTCTTTTTTTTTTACACAACCTATGAAAACGCCCAAAATTTGTTTTGGTTGTCATCATTTATATGGAATACAGTCACGGTAACGACAGCCATGCATAATTTTTATTATATCGAAAAAACCTGAGCGCGCATGTTATGGATGATACGTCAGGAACGAACGCGATTGAATCATTCATGAGTATTTCATGTTTGACGCGAAATATAGGGTGGTATCAATCAAAGCGCTATACTTCGAATAAATATCAAGAGCGCCACGTAAAACCGATATAATGGCCACCTGACGGATCAAAGAGAGGCGAATCAAATGGTATTCGCACAATGCTTACCTACATGCACCAATTAAGTAAATTAGGAAATTATTACGCTAAAATAACGCTACTATTGTAATGTTGCTAAAACAAAGAGCTGTTGTATACCGAGTTAGAATTGCCACTTCAATAAGAACAATATTTCAAATAAATATAAATTTAAATATATTAATACAATCAGAAACATGATATAAACGATAAGAATAAAATAAACAATTGTTTTTCATTTGCGAAATGTACAATTTGATGAAACCACAAAAAAGCTTACATTGATCTTGAAAACATTTCCTATCTGCGGCACATTTCTAACATTATTTTTCCTACAACCGATAAAAATGGACACGTGCTCGTGATGATAAACGAAAAACTTGAAGAAACTTCTCGTAAAGTCCCAACTTGCGAAATTTCCTGCCTATCAGCAATATGTTCACTCGAGTTTTCACATCATTCGTCCCCTGGTTGGTTGGTTGGTTGGTTGGTTGGTTGGTCGGTCGGTCTGTCGGTCGATTGGTCGGTCGATCCTCATGAAACTTCGCGGCGGAGAAAGTTGTGCTCGGCTTTTTCATAGGAAACTATCTTTTTCTCCATCCATCGTCATCCATCCGTATGGTAGAAATAAAGCGCCAAATAAACGTTTCCCGAACAGATGGACCAAACGTACGAAAGGAAAATTCGATATCACCATGCTGCGCTTGCCCGCCTAGTTCGTGTTTCTTCCCTCCCTCTCATCACGTTCTCTCTTCCGTTCTCCATGTTCTCTTTCGATCCTTCGATCTCGTGTTCTCCACTCTCTCCCCTCTCTATCTCACTATCTTTCTTTTATTTTCTCATTCATTCCTCCTCGTTCTCCTCGTCCTCTTCGTCTTCCATCTTCGCGTTCGCACATCCATAGAAATTGGTCCTTAACTACCGCCTAGCATTACCATATCCTAATCAAGATAACCTCGAGACTTCAAATCCTCTTTCCCTACCCTTCTCCTTTCGCCATCTTACCTTTTCCGCTACTATAAGATACGAGTAGCTTTTCGAGTCCCAAATGAACCTTGCAACATATATTATTCCGGGAAGTAGGAAATATATACTATTCCGTTTGTGCAAAGACAACAGTACTTATGGCTGCTTCTTATACAAAATTTAATTAAAGTAATTACATACTGCAAGAAATAAATTTAACACGAATAATATATTATAAAATATAAATTTAATATATAATTTTTAGTAAGAAAAAATTATTTGAAAATATTTCGAAAGTACATTAATCGAATTTTCATTTTTTTTTATTTTGTTATTTCTAAATTCGTGTACAATCTGTAATTTTGCTCGATTATTTTATTCCTTCAATTTTTAAGAAACAAATTTTGCTGTATCCATGATAAAAAGAAATATGCGACTATATCTAAAAAAAAATTATTTTCTTTTAATATTATATAATTAAAACTATATATCAGTATATGAAATAATTATGTTATTAATCTTGGCATAATAAAATATTAATCAATTAATTTCCCAACCATAAAATAGCAAAAACTTTGACTCTATCTTAATTGATGCAAAATATAATTTTTGTATATAAATAATTTTTTATAATTAAAAATAAATAAAAAATAAATTCAAGAACCAAAAACAACTATCCAAAAATTTATTTCAACACAAGATGAGCTTTACTATTTTTTGAAAATCTAGTACTGACTTTATGTATAAAAGTATGTTTTAAATTATTAAACATAATGTACTAAAAGAGTTAAATAATTTGCATTGAGAATTATTCAACATAGTAAAAAAATATTAGTAAAATAACTATAAACGAAAGAAGAATCTTATATAATCTAGATACTTCAAGATAACTGCATATGCAAGTTCGCAAACAAAGCGACTACCCTCGTGAAATTGTAAAATATGGAATTCAGATGCAGATACGCGTTTAGAAATTCCTCGGAGCGCTTGAAGTCGATATGAAAGAGTCATGCCATACGCGTTTGCACGCGTGATCGTGGACCAAATACTAGAAGTCTCAAGAGAAATCATTATATCACATCAAAACAGCGTAAAATCGCCATATTTTCCATGACATTCACCTGGGACTGCAGAAGCAATAGTACTATCTTGAAATATTATATTCAGTATCTATGTTCAGACGGTATGCACACCGATCATCTATCCGTGACACTGCACTCCGTAAAAATATATCGACGTCACATTTATTTGATCAAATCAATAAAAGATCCTTCTTTTTGTCGCAAGCATTGCGCGGAACTTTCGCACGTAGTGCCACCATAAACTTCGTATATAAGTATACGTAATATATATTACGCTATATACGTAACATCGTAAATTGAACAGGATTGTACCAGAGCAATCGTTCCAGAGATTGCTTCGCGGAATGAAAAAAGTTTTGAGGTCCTATTAATTTCTAAGGATGCAAGTAATATACTTTAATCATTTTTTTTCTCGTCCGGAATTGAAGAATTTAAGTGTATTTCCAATTCTCGCAACACATTTCATTCATTTAAACCATAATAACAGAAAATGAGAATCAATTAATTATTTTTAATGTCAAGGTGCGATATAACATAAAATTTATGTCATAAATCTTTGTCAAACAAAGCTTATTCCAAAAGCAAATATATATATATATATATATATATATATATATATGTATATTATATAATTTTTTTAAGTATTGAGATCAATTATTTATCATATAAAATAAAATAAAAATCTAGAGGTACATATAAAAATTTGTTTTAAAAACTGCAACCTTTACGTCGAACTACTATGATACTATACAATTATTTATATGTTCAATACATTCTTTATGTTAAGTTCAATGCGTTCAATTTGCCTTCCACAAATCACAGGGACATCGTAAAAATGTGTCACAACTGACTGATATCATGTGCACGAAACTGCGACAGGGCAATCAATTACAGCAAACGTTGCCTAATATTAATAAATCCCACGTCGCACGCTCCGAGCATTAGTGAATAATTTGTCGCGATATCGAATCCGGGCGAACCCGCTGGTGCACTAGTTCATCGGCAATATGGCCGAAATATTCCGCAACGCTGATGTCGGCTGACCTGACCCGGCTGCGGGTAACCGGCCGCACACACGCTTGGAATTCGATCAAATTCGATTTAATTGTGCGGCTGGCCGGTCACCCAATGTCCTTGAAACGCGTATACAGAATCATGCGTATGTCCGCGTACGTATGTGTGTGAATGTACATACGCATATGCGAGAGGGTGCGTTACGCGTAACGCGATACGACGTCTCGCGCGATAACGCAGGTATGCAAGGGGATCAGAAAATACGCGCGCGACGGAGTGGTTTACGAGGAGCAAACACGTTAAGCTATTTCGCACGACGAGGTCGAATAGACACGCACACATGTGTATGTACACGCTTTAGGGGAGAAACTGTCTTTCTCTCTCTCTCTCTCTCTCTCTCTCTGTCTCTCTTTCTCTCTCTCTTTATCGTTCCCTGTCTATGTGTGGCTGCATCCAGGCACACATTATCTGCAGGACGCACTGATAACACCTTCGTTGGCCCTCGCTCGATTAATCCACATGCTACTGGACAAATCCTCCCCTAAAAACAGATATACAGACCCAGCCGAGACTTCCTGTCGCACAGCTCACAGACGATCTGCCACCGACGCGTTCGGTAATTAACCATGTAAACCCTCGTTCGAAGGGTCGAACGAGTGTAACGAAACGTCTCTTGATTGCCGTAATTTGAAAGGAGCTTTTACGTAGATCCCGGAATTTTCCTATGAACTTCGCTGTCGACAGAGGTCTTTCCTCTGAGATAAATGCGATCCTTTATATTTGTTAGGATGTATGTAGATTTATAAAATAATTCGCATTATATTCGCATTAAATTATATACATGTATTCAATTATATCAATTATATTATAAATGTATGTTTATAATATATCATTTATATAGTTCATGTGTATTTATATTCAAATATATAAATTACGAATATAATTGATGTATACAAATCTTTAAATTCATCACATCCTTTACCATAATAATACATTTTTCGATGTTATTATTAGAATAATTATTTATTAGAATAATTGTGTAGGTTATAGGAAACAAGTCGATAATCATTTTAGTAGATCTCGAAATTAAAGGCGATCAGAATCGAAAAAACACTTCTTATGTATTTTTAATTTAAATACATAAATTAAATACAATATATAAATATATAAATATATAAATATTATATTATCCTCATCATGTCACATAATATTTCTCATAATGTCAATTGAGCTCTTAAATGTCTCTCGAGATGCACATTTATGGATTTACCATGGATTCTTTTTTTTAATAACCACGCATAAATCATTCGATAAAAGTATTCAAGAATGACATTTCCACTGTCGAATGAAAATGTAGGCGCCACGGCAGATAAATAGACAATAGATTTATGAATGAGTTCTCCTAATAACAATAAGCCGATGCGATGAAAGAACGTGTGTACCTTTATCCTGCCACCACTAAACCTCATTGATTTTCCAGAAGCACGCCTCTCCGATGTTGGGCCCATTGTATATGTACTATGTCCCGGGTGGGTGATTTCACGGAAGAATCGGGCATTGTTTTAGCCGAAGGCGGCGAGACCCGCAAAAGGGATTTGTCGGGTATTGTCTCCCAACTACCGAACTAGTCGACTGTCGTATCTGTTTTCAGCCTAAACTGCTTAGTTCCATTAGCAGCTTACTGCTGCCTCGATCTGCACGCGCAAATCGCATAAAAGCGCTGCGATGTCCAATCGAAAATTACGAGTGATAACAACGAACAGGGGCAATTAGAGTGCACGATATCCTGCTATTCAGTGAAAAACAAATTTCACCCAATCTCTCGGTAACAACTACAATTTCTTACGTTCTTGCTACTTGAAATTCTCCTAAAAGTGCGCAACGATTCTCGAGCACTCTCCGTGCAGTCTCGTGTGTATTCAAAAAGTGTTTCCGACACGATACTTGAAAGCAGTCGTAAACTTTAAGCATATGCCGTTGAATTTTATTCGCGTGAGCAATTTGTTTCGAGCACACGCAATGTCAAAATATGATAAAAACTAATCTTTACTAAATAATAACAAACGAGTATGTATGAGAAATGCGACATGCATTATGTTGTCCAAGATAAACGATTTTATAGTGAACACTTTGCTATTGAACTTTTTCGCTGATGTATCGACAATAAACGTTATCTGCAGTCAAATAAATCGACATACGATTGAGATAAGATATAAAAAGCACGAAATTCGACGGAGATGTTCAGATTAACGAACGTATAATTCTATTGAATCGATCGGTGTTATATTCTCTCTTTTTGCCGCGATGCGCATCCCCATTCGTCTCTCTGCGGTTTTCTCGAGCGGATGAGTATCCTCTGCGGTTTCCATTCGGCACATCCATCTCGTCGCTAACAGAACCACGAGTTATTCGATTGCGCGCATTGAGTTATCCGCATGGCTCGATCGGAAATCGAGTTACTTCAACGATGTGTCCTCCGAATTACGTTAACATATAACAAGAAGATCGACGCGTAAAGTCTAGCGACTGGACGTTCACCCGAAAGGAAACTCTTGAATTAATCCGATCCGTGAACTGATTCGACGTGTCTTTAATTCGATTCGAACGCATTCCGCTTGATACAAATTTCGCGATAGAGAAATGTGGACAGTGAGAATTGCAAGAATTCTAAGTGATTAATGGAGAAGGCCATTATAAAATTCTCATTTTATAATATCCGTTTGCAAATATCGTTAATTACGAACCGGACATGAATTTGCTATATATTTATCACTTACAAATTTATGACAAACGTTTTCTAACTTCATTAAAATTTACACTATACAAGTTAAAAGATCAGTTCATCGCGTATGATTAAACAAAAAAAATAGTCTGGCTATAGAAAATCTTATATTATTTAAATTAATGTAATTGTAGTAAATATTATGTATACAAATATTCTCATATTTCTGAAAATTTAAAGTAATAAATAGACATTAACTTTTCCTACATTCAAATGATATAGCGATTCCATTATCAATTTTTAAAATAAATGTTCTATATAAGTATAAAGTAACAATCAATCTCAGATATTATTCATATTGTACGTTCAATATATGTCGTTTATCTGAATACATTGTTTCCATTATATGGAAAGTCGAGTGCATAGTAATGATATTAAACATTATATTAAACATTATATTAAAATGAGATTCCAACCAAAAGATAGGACATTGTGATATATTATAAATGTCGGTCAGACAATCAAACTAACTTTTCACATGTTTCTCCATGTATAAAAAGGACTCAAGAATTGAAAAGCCTGAAAATAACCTATCGAGAGCAGGCAGCGTTCTATAAATATACGCAACTGGTCAGAGAATACGTCGAATCTATATTGCGAATTTAGGTTACGAGGAAACGTAGATATGTGACATTTCTATGCAGAATTAATCGATTGTTCTCATTCTGAGATTTCTGATCTAAATTAATATCATTCAATTTGCTTCTCACCTACATTCAGATAATAATAACAATAAAGACATGCTCTTAAGAATTGCGTACATTCGTAAGAAGACACGATCACAAATACCTTTTTCATTCAAATCAATTAAAATGATAATTTATTCTTAAAATAAAATTATATCGTATATTACATAAATATATATATTTGTGTATCGTATAATATTAGGTGTTGGAATTAATTCGTAGCGTTTTACAAGTGATGGGAAGTACTTTCATTAATGTATTTTTTAATGCTCATGTGAAATAAATAACATTCTTTCATTAAAAAACGCTACGAATTAGTTCCAACACCTAATATATTTCGTAAACTCTAGTTGAATATATATGTCAACTCAACTAAAGAATCCACTAGAATATTTCCTTAGTATATTACGCATAGCAAATAAGAAACAACGTGACCCATGTGTTGCGTCTCGCACTTTCTTTCATCTATGTCTCACGTTTACTCTGACGAGTCACAAAGCGCAACATCCAATTTAACTTCACTGACAAATTTGTCCGAGGATCGGAGAAAACTGCCGTACTACTCCACCCTTTGAGACGTGAACTCGAGATGCTTCTCTGTTCCTTGTATCGCTTGGCATTCGTTGAAGCAAACCGATTCTCCACGGGATCCAGACAGAGTAGAGAGCTCGCAGATCGAAATTCTAGTCGTGCATTCGATTATAGACAGCGAAATAATGTCCGTGAGGAAACGCAACGCGCGATTACTATGTGCAAGCATTTCCATCTTCTCTCTCAAAGGTCCAATTAAAATTACTTTGAGATCCAACGATCAATCCGCGCTATGTTTTAGTTTAAAACTTGATATCATCTCACATTGCCTTTTAATTCGAGGAACTTCCAGTACTGCTCGTCCTTTTTGTATATAAACTATCTCCTGCACACGCGTTATATGCAATTCACGCGCGCGAGTATAACGATATGTGCACAGTGCGAGCTTGGAAAGGTAAGCGATGCAGCAGAGTGCAATTTGCAAAAGCTCGGCAACGTTCTAAAGCTTGTGTCCAAACGACTATGTACACACTCTAGTTGTACACTCTCCGTACATACATACATACATACATGGCATTAACTTAAAAAAATTGTATTTAAAAAAAGAAGTGAACGTATGTAAATTTATGTATGTAGAAGCATATTCGTATTGCTACCGTAAGATACATGCCACTGTATTAAAATCGTATGGCGACTTGAGTTTAAACTGATATTTTAGCTAATATTATTTCCTATAAAAATATCTAAATTTAAAGATGTATCTGAAAACGATCATAATATTTCTTCTATGGCTAACATATGAAAAATTAGATTAAGTTTTAACATTTATAACATATCACAGTGTATCATCTTTTGGTTGAAATCTTGTTTTAATATAATATTCACTCGACTTTTCATTCAATGGAAAAAATGTATTAAAAAAGTGACATATATTTAAATTATAATATGAGACTGATATTTTTGCTTTAAAATAGTAAATTATTTTTAGAAACTGATAAAGAACCGCACTGTGCGCCGCTGTTAGTCTCAAATATAAAAAAAGAAGACATAAACCTCGAATAAAAAAAATAAAAAACGTGGATGTAATACATAAAAAAAATCTATATATTTTATATTTCGTACATCAAATGTAATTAAATTTGCGCTCGTACCTATGTGACATCCTCTCCCTTTGTATGTATATCCAAAAATGATAGATTAACAAGCGATAAAGGCAAAATCATCCAGATAGTTCTACGTCAAAGAAAGATTAGATTTGACTCAATCAAACTATTCAAAAAACCGGCCTATTTACAACAATGACATTTTCGCGCGATCAACTGCCTTAATCGCTCGAACCATCCATTTCGCGGTAACTGCAGTTGACGCAGTCTAATATGTCACTCGAGATAAATGCATGGCGCGCTTTAATACGAACGCTGGAAAACATATGAGGGATTAAACAGTTAAACTGCCGTCTCCCGCAATCCCGGTAGTTATCCCGCCTGAAATGCGGGTATCAGTTGGCGTAGCAATTATAATGGACTTCCCCTTTGTAACGTATGGCACGAGACAAAGTTCTGCCACATGCATGGATACATACACATCATAGGTCATAAATATGCATCCTGCGCTCGCCGCTATGCGGTTAAACGCCGGTCGCGTAACACGCGGTATCGCCGGAGGCACGCGCAAAACATCGGATTTATCTACGATACGCGTGACGCACACGCAACTTTCTTTCCGCAAACTAATGCAGCTACTTAGTGCACACGATTTCCCAGGCGCTGCTGATAACCCCGGTAGGAGTAACACGAATTAAATCGTGATTCGCTTCGCGTACCGAATGTTAATCTGACTGTACGTAATGCCTCGCGTGCACACCGATTTACTGTGAGCTCGAGTTTCACTCGATGCACGTATCGAACGCATAACCAGAGTCGGTAGATTCAATGCTGGCGACAGGGAATACGGCATAACACCGATAAGAGAGAAAGCGAGAACGCACAATATTAATGTTGACATCCTAATTTCCATTCTAATGATTTTATCGATGCAAGGATTAATGTGATGGTCAGCTACGTAATCATCGAATAAATTAATTTCGCATTACTGCGAGAGCGCGCGGCACGCATTATCGCTTTGCGGTCGCAGTTAATAATCTGGTGTTAGTGTCGAAAATTAAATGAGTGATCTGTGATCATGTATTTCGCTAGCTTGCTTCTAAATATCAAAATCATAGCGAAATAGCCACTTTTCATAAAATAAAATAAAGGAACATTTGATGAATAATTTCATTGAAAAATGATAAATAGAAATAAAGTTTGTATTAAATATATACATTTGTATATATATATATATATATATATACACTCTCTCTCTCTCTCTCTCTCTCTCTCTCTCTCTCTCTCTCTCTCTCCCCCTCTCTTTCTCTCTTTATGGAACTTTATGATTATATCATTTGTCACATTATTAACAAATTGCATTGTTAATAATGTGCGCTATTAAATAATTTTAACAGTGCGAATAACATTTATTAATAAAATTATAAGTGTAGAGTTATTAAAGCAGAGCTTATAATAAAAGCTGTATTTGAGAGAGTGGAGAATTAATTTCTTTTTTTAATCTCGCTGAAGATGGCCCTCAATAAGGCCGAAACGTACGAACTTGAAATAACAAGTTAAATATAATTTAAATCGCATTACTTTAACAAATTTTTTGCGCACTAAGTATCGCGCCTTATTCTCATTTATCCAATCTTTATCAATTTTAACTTAAAAAAAAATATTGAAAAATATTTTTTTTAAATATAATATACATATATATTTTTTTTTAATTCTACACATGTTTTGAAAAATTCCACTTTACTAGACCATGACCGCTTTGATAAATGAAACCGAGTATGTGAAAAGCTTTCGTCAAATATACCGCATATCTATATTTCATTAAAATATGCACTGTGAGTAGCATTGGTTTTTGTGTGGCGGGAATTGAGCAAGCTAGTACCAAATGGTACCATGGTGGAGGACACTTTGGCGCAACGACATACCGAAATCGCCTATAAAGATTAACTATTGTCTCTTGGATGCAAACTAATCGAACGTTCGATGGCTGGCTGCGCATACGAATCGTCGAATATGAGTTTCTCGTCTATTCTGATGTCCCGATATGCAGCTTCGTGCACAGAAAGCCGGAGAAAAGCGGATGAAAAAGAGCGGAACACGAAAAATGTCTTACTAGTGCATACACTAAAAATAATGAGATAAATGCAAAAAGTTAATTCTTTTTTTAAGAAGAAACTGTTATATTTAAAAATTGTAAGAATATGTTCAGATATTGTACAGAAATTATATGATATAGAAGTTATTTAAAACTTTCGTAGATTTAAAATATTTAAAGAGAATTTAATAAAATAATAACATTAAAAAATAAACTATATGTAAATTAAGCTATTATATTTGCAATCGAAAAAATAATTCTCCGTCAAGAACAAATTTAATCAAATTGCAATAACATTTATCCATTTTAATAAAACAAACCTAATGATACTGAAAATTCACTAATTTTAACAACGAGAAAACCGTTCACAAGAGTATATCACCGCGAGTTCGTCTACAGAGGAAAAGAAGTATCGCGTGCGTACAAGACATCATCAAACTAAGTTTACCCACGACTAAAGCCACCGTTGTTCAGGACTCTCAACAATTCCCGACAAGCGCCAAGAACAACTCATATTTCTTCCCTGAAGCATTCCAGCCCGGTATCCTCTTGTTGTCCGGACCACGAGGTACCGGCTTTCAACGTACAAGATCAACTTCCCGACTCCTCCTCACAAGAATATCTCACTGAATTCCACAAAAAAAAATGTTTATTCCCAATAGCTATATACTGGTTTTTTATCTTAATCAATACTTACATCAAAGATATTTTATAATAAAACCATAATCCTCCATTAAAGGTCCCCGTATTTGTTTCGATGCACTTATTACCTCTTCGAAAGGAATCACGAAGTAATCCGACTGCGTCGTTTTATTGACGCTTTATCAGGGAAATACGTAACTAGTAACAACAGCAATCGAGACACGCGAAATGTTGAATCCGCCAAATGGCACGACGAAGAATATCTCATCCGTGATAAAAATCACGAATACACAGGCACACGCGAGATATGTATACGTTCGAGGCTGTGCCCGTCTTCTCTTTTCGCTAGGATTGACCCACTACTACCGCAGAATCTACTGCCCAGCAAATAGGAAGACGGAAGCCTTCGTGGACTGTAACGCCGCTACCCCTTGATCGTCCGGGGTAGTACTGTGTTTTACCCCGTCGCCCCTTCTTTCGGCAACCCGGCCGCGCGAGAGTGTCTATGAAGCGCAAGCGCCGTTTCCACGCGCCAGCGAAAAGCTCGAGCGGGGGTTGCTCCCGCGGTCAATGTCAGCCAACATCCCTGACTCCGGTTCCTGACACCAAGATACAGCCACTTCGATGGTCCGTACCGACCCTTTTTTGGGGACTCACTACGTGTAATTCGTAAAACGCGTGCTATATCTGTGCACGGAGAGAACGTCCATCTCTTCAATATTCGCGCAAACGATAATCCAGTGTGTACATATACAATATATACAGCGTATTCTGGAAGTCTTGGACCTCTCTACAATCGAGAAAATGATTCCTCATGTAAAAGTAAGTAATATCGAAAATATATTATAAAATAAAATTTTTTCGTATAGAGCTCTGTTTAAAAAATCAAGCTTAATTCGAATATTCGTTAAGTACGGTGTACTTGACAATTTGTTTGATTCATCCAACCTAATATTCATTTCTATGTCAGTCTAGATTTGACATAATTTAAAATAATGCAATAAATTTCAATGATGTATTTATTTTATTAATTGACAAATTGTTAAAAATCTAAACGGAAAAATTTTATTCTACATTTTCTATTTACTTTTACATAAAAATCATCCTGATTTTATTACATCTTTTCGGAACTACAGTATATATAACACACGAGACGTAACATTTGTTTCTTCTAATAAATTTTAAAACACTTAAATCGAATATTTCAAATAAGATTTCAAAATAAAATTTTAATAGATGACTATCATCAAATAGCTAACAGAAGAACTAATTAAGAAACTGATTTGATTGCAATTCACGAGATAATTGCAAACATTGACGCAGAAATACTGTGTAGATATTGAACAGATACATATTGTGTAGAAATAATCATATTAACGTGAATATAATGAAGAAGGCAGAAAGGCAGACGAGCTAGTTAATCAAAATGTATGTTTCTGCATCGAGGAGAAATTCGTGTAACCATTGTAGTCGCAAATGAATGAGCAATTAATCTCGAGATATCAAATCATTTCATATCAGAAATCTGATGTTAACGTAATTAATTCCGTTTCCTAGACAAACCATTAAGCATTTATTCGGCAGACTATGGTGGATTCAATTTGCAAGTGCTTCCACCAGAAACGATCCTGGTGCAAAGTGCTTACAGTCGATTAACAACACTGACACTAGGCATTCCTCATTCGCTTTAATCTGGCAGAAACCTTCTGAATATTAATGCACTAATGCTGAAAGTGCAACATAATTTACCTCTATCGGTACTTCTACGTTCCTAATGCATTGTTAGCATTATTAGCGAAGCTACGACATCATATTACATTTTAACGAGAGAATACGCGCGATAATTTCGACTGTCAGTAACATTTATTCTTGTAATCGATTCTATTCTCTATCATAAAACAAGTGCTGGTCTATGTCAAAATAGTGCCCAAATAGCTACTCAGATGCGCGCACGGTAAACCACTCTCGCTCATGAATACTAACGTAACACGAGATTTCGGCGACGGTATCTCTGGGGTTTCCGGTACAGCGCTACAAGGATCTCATGTGTAACAGAACATACCCTGACAGGACTATTATTGACGAGGTATTAACACATCATGTACTACAAAATTTACATCTGACCGGTGAATACATTTTGTATGATAACATGATGATTGCGTTTTTACTTTACATTCTCTAAACTTCTTTGGAGTGCAATTTCACTCTAAAGAGTAAAAATCTGCTAGTCTTGAAAAAAAATAGCAGAATTTTAAATCTTTATGAGTGATATTTCAAATTTCACTCTTTAGAATGAGATTCCACCTAAAGAATTTAGAGAGTACATTTGTAATCTATACAAATAATAAATACGCGGTTATTTGAGGAAGCAATAAGGAATATTTGCCATCCTAAACGTAAGGCAAAGTTGTACTTTCAACAAGTAACATACGTCAATGGAAAATGCTCCGTTTGTTGGCAGCTACATTTGCAAAGCAAAATGGGGATATTGCGAAAGCTCATACAAATGTATTGCTGGAATAGCGAACAAAACTGG
The DNA here is from genome assembly GCF_024713525.1 of Acromyrmex echinatior. Classification (NCBI taxonomy): domain Eukaryota; kingdom Metazoa; phylum Arthropoda; class Insecta; order Hymenoptera; family Formicidae; genus Acromyrmex; species Acromyrmex echinatior. The sequence continues at coordinate 6,110,105 of NC_141853.1, read as the reverse complement.
ACAGTCGTATACAAAAGTGTATATACTAAAAGTACATACTTTTTCGATATTCCGACGACTGTATTCCTTCCAAATGTTTTACACAGGAACTTGTATTAAAATCAATCACGATATTATAAGATGATAATACTTTCACAGTTCATAAAACATGCCAGAGATTACTAACTTTTGCATTTATAATAAAACACCAAACAATATGATTGTTGTTATTTCTTTTTCTTTTATAAATATCAATAAATTAATAAGACAAAAACAAAGCTATATAAAAATAATTCTTAACTCATATAATAATGCTTTTATTTACGTTTAGTATTAATTATAATATATTAAAATAAGTATCGACTTTTTACTCTTTAATACAATAATATAATTTTATTATTTTATCTGAATATACATATAACACACATTGTTCAATAAATTCCATTCCTAAAAGTGCAATAGATGCTAGAAAGAATCTTTCATTACATTTCTTTCAGCATGTTTCACAGAATGAAAAAGTTAATGGAATGAGTGATTGGTTGTTCTAAATTAAACTACATATCAGTACGTATAGATATCTGTAAAAATATAGTTATATTTTTTCTTCGTCAGTTTTGATTGAAAATTTAATTGAAACGAGTGTCAATTGATACATAGATGTATCGGGTGCACACTGTCTAAAACTTGCAATACTTCAAGCGACATAACGCATAACCGAGTTACGTCTAAAATAAATTTTATAAACAAAGATAGAAGAAATAAATAATCACAATAATAATTATGTTAATAATTTAAATGTAAATATAAAGGCAAAGTTTCATTTACTGCAAATAATTTACTGGCGTAAGTGCACTTCATAAAGAAAACACTGAAAAGTCATCAGATAATTTATGTTAAACTAAAAATTATAATTCTTAATTTAATTATCATAATTTTAAAAATGTTACACCTCGTCTTCAACAGATTTTAGAGGTAATTCACGAAATGAGATTGCTATAATTTAACAAAATTTCTATCTCGCTAATCGAAAAATAAACGTTATATACATATAAAGATATAAATTAGGTATGATAAGTACCCCAAAATGTCAATACTTCAATCAGAGAACAAAAGATGGTAGTTTGCTTGTATACCAAGATTTCGCCGTGAGCGTTATTAATCCTTTTTTTCTCTCCGAGAACTTTTGTTTCACAGGTTAGCGATAATGCGATTTTTCTCGGATTTCTTCGGATTTCGCACGCGCCAACGAAAGAAAGACACAGCAGGAAGAAGCGAGAAAGAGGATGTGGTGGTAGCATGTGGAAAGGCGCCAACAATGGAACGCACGATTTACGATGTGTCCCCGAGGAACACACTGATTTCAAATGTTTCTCACCGATCCTCCTACCTCTACCTCCGTCTACACTGGTCATGGCGATATCGTACGAGAACACTTTTTGCCGCGAGGATAGTGTGGCTTGCGGGCACGAGTGTTCGGAAGCCGATGTTAACCCGCGGTGGCTTGCTGCTATGGATATATGGAATACCACAGATGCAGTCGGTCGGCTCCATCGAGAATAAACTCGAGCAAAATCGATCGATATCGCGGCAGAACAAACGGCAGAATTCGCAAGAATTCTTCATGGACGAACGAGCTCTAATAATACTTTTCTCGTTCAGCTGCCTTCTTGGAAATATTCTTAGAAAAATCATAAAAATCGACTTATTTTTAACGAGCTAATTAAATTGGCCCAATAAAAGATGTTACTGACATATTGAACAAAATTGATTCTCTGCTGAAAAGTTATAAATATCTTTCAGTACATCAGTTTTATTAGGAATAGATATCGTTCAAATTTATCGGGAACTGTATAATTAATGTTTGTGTCTTTCAATTTGTATTGATTAATTTACATATTTGTTTTGTTGCTCGCAACTTCTAAGCTTACAAAACAGATTGTGTTTGCGCGTATAAGGTAAGTATCGACTTTGATTATTAACTTAGAAGTTGCGAACAGCAAAACAAATACATAAATTAAATCAATACGCGTTAAAAGATATAATTCCTAATAAAATTAATGAATTGAAAGATATCTCAATTTTTTACGCAGAAAAATCGATTTTGTTAGCATATCTTATGGAGGCAATTTAATTAACTTGATATAAAATACATCAGTCTCCATAATTTTGTCTAAAAATCGTCTCGATTTAAAGAAGATGCTTCAGATCGCAAAATACATACTTTTCAAGATTCTTAAGATGTTAGAACAATAACTACATAACAACATAAATATATAACAACGTTCTGCAAAAAGAAAACATAAAAAGTCTACAAAAATTATGCGAATCGTAAAAACTACAAACTACAAACTTGCACAGCAATTTCCTGGAGGTTTTATATTACAATCATAAGATAAAAAACGAATAAAAAATTGACAGAAAAAGAGAGAGAGAGAGAGAGAGCAACAAGTTTTGAACAAAAAAGAAATTTGTGTGGACGATGTATAATAAATTTGTATGGATAGAAAATTGATCATTGACCGAAGGACAGTCTTTTTTTTCGCTTAACTCAAATCTCAACCAGCATTCATAAGTCGAGCTTTCTTCCACGATAAATTCACACAGCGCACCTGCTACCATTCGTAGCAGCCTCACGCATTCATTCTCAGTAGCGGTGGCGAACGAGAAAGGGTGCCATTGGTGAAAGAGGGTAAAAGGCAGGATGTCAATGAAAGGCAGGGATTTTTCAATATCCTATTCTTCGCACCGCCATAAGAGCAAGAAACCGTCGGAGTGCATCATCGTCATCTCGTTCCTCAGAATCGCGTGCAAACCAAGCGAATTGCAAAGACGATGCACACATACATACATACACACACACACACACACACACACACACACACACACACACATATGCCAAGCATCGTAAATGAATAAGATCGCATATATCACTCGTTCTTTTAAGCAAAGTTGCTATTCGAATTTGATACTTTTACGATCTAAAATAAAAGCGTCACACGATAGAAAAAATAATTTTGCGTTATTAAAATCTCCGCTTCGATTCAGCTGCAGATTGCTTTTAACGTGAATCGCCGATGCCAGCAAATGGCTTTCATCCACGCGAATAAAACGACTGTCAATCTCACGCGATCTATATCCAAGGCTCTGGCAAACGCAAACGGTAAAGCAAATGGGTGGTTGGAATTTTTTCGATATCCCATTTCCACAGCAGCAAGATGGCCAACGAGAAACAAATTGCCTAACCAATAACCGCAAAGACACGATAAATATTCTTCATCAAGTTGTATTTACTATCTTATATTTGTGTTCCTTGAAACATGTTTGAAAATATAGGTATATGAGTTAAAGCATGACCATAATTATACATAATTATATGCATTACTGCAATCAAATATAACAAATATCAATAAAAAATTGTATCCATAGAAAGTTATATTTTTTTGCAACAATATAAATATCAATAATCAAAATTGCTTTAATTTTAAATATGAATGGTATACACTAACTGTTATACTAAAAAAAATAATCAATTATTGAAAGTGATGTAACAAAAAAAATAACTTCTGTTTATCACACATTTTATCAAGTATTATTAAATTTTCTATTATTCAACTTCTTATAATCTAAATATTTTTATTAATTATTTAAATGACAGGTTAAATTCAAAAAACTTCTCATTAATTATATAAAAAAATTGATTTTTCATTTTTCCATAGAAATTATTTTAAAAATAAAAGGATCAAAAAAGAAATAAAACGTTATAGCAATGATTTAAAGAAACACGCAAATATTGTCTTAACGATACAAATCATTTATAGCGACATTTATTTAATGACATTTTTCTTAATATTTTCTTAAATAGCATTAATGCTTTTCAGATATCCGCTATCCGTATTTCATTATTATTTCTTCATTCAAGTTCTCTCACAGATTATTTAGAATGTCCAAATTTCGCAGATCAATTCATACAGTATTACCGAGTTTCAGATATTACTGCAAGACAAATTATGCAAAGTCACTCCTCTGCATGCTCCTGTCGCATCCTTCGGCATTGCCCTGCACTCGCCCCATTTGCCATTAATCTTGTCCATTGTTCCCTTCCCGTGCGAAACTACGGATTCTAGCCGTCGCATATTATTCCCCCGTGCCTCGCACTCCTTTGACCTCCTCACCTCGCGCAGTTTCTCGTTCTGAAGTTTCACAGAAGATGATCGCACCGTCACGACGAAAAGAAAACGAGAACACGAGAAAGGAAACTCGCAGACTTGTGCGCTTTTACATTTACCACGTGCAATGCGCCATTATACGCACGTACGCGTGATATTTCGTAATCAAATATATCTACTGTAAACGCAATGTACATAAGCAAAATACACACAGAACTCGATATGAAGTCTTAAAATATAGAGAAAAGAGAGGAACATGGAAAACGAATATGATCATATAGTGTACATTGATCATATAGTGTACATTGATGTCGACGGCTATAAAAGAATCATAAAAGAATCGAAAAATCAAGATAGGAGAGAAGATAGGATAAAAAGAAAAAATATTCAATATATACTTTAACAAAAAAATATCAGAAATATTCCAGACAGCATGCATATCAAAATCGAGGCATAAGATATCTAGAATATATCATTAAAATATCTTACATTTCGATTTATTAGGATGCTGTCTGAGACGTTTGTAGATGTTTACAGATTGCATGTATGTTTTAAATTTTAGACGGAAAAAACGATTTTCCTGAATTTAAAAATTAAATAAATAGATACAAATGAAACTATCTTTGTTAAATTATCAAAATAATTATGTAAAAAATTCAAGCATGACGAGCAATGCTGCAAATAGTTTTTTTGCATTCTAGCAACCAATTAAAAAATTTTACATAATTAATTCGATAGTTCGACAAAATTATTTTCAGATCTGTATCTAGCTAAATTTTTAAAACCTTAAGCAAAACCATTTTTTCCATGTGCAAAATGCATACCTATATTTTTTTCTAAATTGTATATCATAAAATATTCATATTTCTTGAAAAAAAGAAAATTATGTATTTAATGATTAAAATTTTTATTTGTTTTCTTATGCTTCTGTTTGCACAAAAACAAGTGCTGAGAAAGACTTGATTATAATCCTTAGCGAACTAATGCACAATGCTTAATCGAGCCTGACAAAAACCAAGCCTCCATATAAATCGCGCAATAAAAAAACAAACCTTATAAAACTGTTTCTTAGCTGTGAAGTAAACAATGCACAAATAACTGAAATTCTCAAAAGGAAAGTCTGTTGTGCTATTGAAGGAGAAAATTTACTAACAATGCATGCTCGAACAAGTCGTAACCCGTGCCATAAGGTTTCGTGTTGAAGTAAATCGCGTGCGAACGAAATCAAAGTTTATTGAGCTCAAACCTCGTTGTTCCTCTTCGCGAAGTATTCTTTTTCATCCCGAAAACTCAACTAGAGAAGTTCTCCCTACGGACATGACCGTCTCGAATTCATTACGCTACTGGCCAGAACGAAAGGAGAAATGAGCACGAAAGCGCAGCTACGATGAAAAGGAAGCGAAACGAAGGGAAAGAGAGTGAAGCGAAGATCGAAATAAATTTGTACGAAATTCGATAATTAAACGATAAAATCAAATACAAAGGCTTGGCAGGACATTATTACAATAAAAGAATCAGCTACACCTGCGTAACGTAATAAATTTCTTCTGATCAATAAGACCGTCTATCTTACTAAAATTATACTGTCACGTGATAGCGACATTAATGTAGACATTATAATGATATCATAATTATCAAAAGTATAGTCTTTATGAGGGACATCTAACAGTAATATCATACCGTTATGTTGAAATACTTTCATGAAGAAGTACAAAGACTTATGATACATTTGTTAGCACTAAATTTCTTTGGAAGATCAGATTTCAACACGTTGATCGAATTAAAAGCTTTGTGGATAAAATAAAGATCATGCACACGCGAGAACAAATTTAACTTTAAATATTCCATTTCCAACACGAAAGAAAACTATAAAAAGACCATCTTATTCAGCATGCTACACGACTCGAGTTTATTTGAAATTTCTACGAAGCCTCTGTTTTAGCAGTAAATGTGTGTATATTGTGTAGAACAATAATAATGCTCAAACACAGTACCAAAGTTGACTGAATTTTCGTCCTCTATGGGCTTCATTTCCTGAATTGTCCCAAAGGAAATATTCAAACAGAAACAGAAGAATAGTAAGTACCATAATATTACAAGTTATAGATAAGTATAATTTGTATTATGCTTTGTCTTATAAAATTATTATGTCCAATAAGTTTAAATATGTATTATAAACGTATTATAAATATATAAGAAATAAATAAATTAAAATATAGAAATATACAATATTTCGCAAATTCTTTCAACTAGGCATACAAATAACAAATCTTCTAATTTCATTTAATTTCAAGCATTACTTTTGGATATTTTGATAACAAAAATTAAAACATAAAAAAGTTACTGTCTTATTATCGCAAAGTTAAAATTATCTTTAAATTTCTTTAAATATTTATAAGTAAAATTTTAATTAAAAATAATGACATAACTCTTATTTGCTCAATAGATTTTCCTTTATTTCTGCTAATTTATCTTTCATATACATTATTTACAAGATTAACTAATGGATTGCAACACTATACATAATCTTACATTGTACTACAAGTGCAAACGATAATAAGGTGAAGTTTGAGCAAAGGAAATTCACAGTCTCGACTACGCAAAACAGTACACGCTAGTTTGTTAGCTACTACATACGTAGTAGCCCACATCGTGGCCTCACTGTGAAAACAGTAATCAAACTTCGACTCGTGCAGGTCGAGCAACCCCAACGCGGCTTCGCGTATGCTTAAGAGGCTGCTACCCTCTGCATCAGCAATCTCTGGTTACATTTCCCGCATGCCGACCACTTCCATGTGTTTTCCTTCATGTGAAACTACCAATTGTGCTAATTCGACGGAACATTCACGTTTAAATACATCAAATTAAATCAACAAAGATATAGATATGTGTGTCTAATAACCGAAGATACCATATTAATATGCCTTACAAGCTTACTAATCAAAATATATGTTTAAAACAATTCATGTTTGTATATTTGTGAAAAGAATCTCATGACATGCAAAAACGGAATCAATGTTGCAAGTTCGCTCAGCAATGGCAAAGCCACCATCAGAGTTAGCTTCTGTAACAGCCCTTGCGGAGGTCCCTCGTATTTCCTCCCTCCCGTCGTCGCATTAGTAAACTGCCCGCTTCCTGCAGCACAGCCACTAACTGTTACCTCGTCTTAATGGACCGTTTACCTCGACCGACCGATTAGACGACCCACCGCCGTCAGATTAGAAGCTTGATCGCCGTCGCTAGCACTTGCTTAGACCGACTTTCTCTCCTAACATACTACCTTGGACCAAGAGACTTGATGGTTAGTATCATAATGAATGCAGCTCAAACAGTAGCGATGAAGTCAGAACTTGTATTGCTCAGGTGCAGTCTCTACATTATGATGTTAGCGATGATCACGAGAAATTCGATAACGTATTGTTATATCACTAAAAATAGACAGAAATGCATTACTTTAACTTCCTCTTCTAGTGAAATCGAGTCCTGACATATAACATGACAAATTGAGAAAGAGTATGTAGTAATTCAATTACCAAACTGAAGATAGATCGAATTATTATTCCCACATGTACTGTAGCAAAAAGTATTAGTATCAAGAAAGCAATTATGAATATCATTTATTTATTATTGTCTATTTTTGTTTTATTTTTAAATTGTGAGTGCGAAAACATATTTGTCTCGTAATCTTTATATATCCAAGATATTAAAAATTCGATATAAAAGTTAAAGATGCAAAAGTTTTAAACATTCATAACATAAACAAGCATTGTATATTGTTGCGCGTAATGTAAAAATTATTATGCAAATAATGTAACAGAAAAATAGAGGATACAATACCATAAGGTTAATGTCAGGAAGCAAAAAAGATGTAAGAGGCAAACGATGCTTCACCATACGATATTATATCAGAATTTATGAAAAAAAAGGAAGTAAACGCATCGCCGCTTGTGAAATGAGGTACGATAAAAGCGGAGCAGCCGAACCATTTTTGGCCGCCACCCTCTATTTAAACAAGAACAAAGGAAATCGTCGGCGCAGACGCTGTCATCGAACGACGCGTATAGACTCGAATCGATGTATATGTTGAAAATAGATAATGTCAAGCAGTATTTTAGCTACCTCTTTTAACACGGGTCGATGTAAGATATTTTCTCCCTGGTTCTGTGTGTGGGACTTCCCTTCGAAGAGGCACAGAGCGTGTTGTAATTTAGTTTACAATAACGTTATAACTTGCAAAATTCGATTATCGATATTATAGCAAACATTTCAGTCGCTATCGTATGAACTTTTTTTCTTATTGAACTATTGTTTCGTATACTTCAAGATCTTGAGAAAAATTCAAGGTTCTTCTTAGAATGTAAATCTTCCGAGACCTGAGAAAATTATATTTTCAACATTGATACCAATTTTATTTATAATGTAAAAAATATTACAAAAAAAACAAAAATAATCATCGAAAAAAGGTTATATCTCTCGTTTTATATAATGAATTTGAATTTTTGTTGTACTCTTTAAAAATTTTCACTTCAAAAAATCGTTTATTTACTGTGAAATTTGTGGAATTACGAACGATAAAATAAGCTTACAAGAGCACAGAGGAAGGATAGTAATACGGAAATATTAATTTTGACAGTAGGTGAACACTCGTTCAATCACATTATTATGTCGTATAATCAATATCATTGATATGAAATAAATCGCTTCGTCGATATTTCATTTAATGGCAAGCAGTTAGCAATTGATATCATCGTTATAATATAAATCGTTTGATGAAAAGTGATAGCCATGAATAAATTGGCGCATATATTTTTAGGAGTGAATACGAAGCTGCTCCATATTCCGAGCTGTGAAGGCATCACTATTGTTCACGATGAACCAATCAGGAAGAAGAATAAAATTGTGGGAGCATTACCATCATTGATGTTACGTTAATGAAGAGACTCGTATTATATCAAAATATAACGATCTTTTAATGGATTTCTGACAAAAGAGGTGAATGGAAAAAAAATGGAACAAATGTTATTCATCAAATAAGTAATATTGTACATCTCAAATGGATCAAAATGGAATTTTTCATTAACAATGAAAATAGATACTCTGTCATATAAAATTTTGAAATAAAAAATAAAGAGGAGATAGTAATTGAATAAGTATAATTATTAGCAATATGTGCTATTGAGTAATAATGATAATCGCAAGTTATAAAGTAAAAATGATTAACGCACTTCTGTTAAAAAAACATATTTCGATATTGTTTCGTACATATGTAACATTTGAAATATAATTAAATGAAATATAATTAATTATTCGGATTATATTTTTCTCAATCTCATATGCATAATGCAATTTGACAAAGGCATTTAATGAAGAAAATGGTAGAAACGATACTTTCCTATCTCTAGATTGCCGTTTGCCAAGCATTCTTCACATATTATCCAAATCCTTATGCGATTCACGTTTTATCGGAGAATATCCTGTATCGAAAAGTCGGCGGCACAAATCTTTTCAGTACAAGTATTTTTTGCAAAAGAGTTACCGCTTCGTTATCAAACCGGATTCGGAAACTAACGAATATAGTTTTTCCGTATGCTTCGTAAAATATTCTTTCTACGAGCAATCTTAATATTTCTACTTCATATATGTAAATTCAACAACTACAATTTGAAATTAAATTTCATGTAAATTTATGAGCAGTACCGACTGTAACTTAAGAGTGTAAATATGTACGAAAGTTATTCCAAGTAAAAAAAGAAAATTGTCAAGAAGTATACATGAATAATTTAAGCAACTTACACGTATACAGTTTTGCATCAACTCATTTATTATATATAATTCGATAAAGCGTTATAAAATTGTATGTAAATTTTTTTTTATTTTACTATTACAAAGAAACTATGTTCAGTAAAATATTTCTGAACATTACATTTGTTTCCAAACTTTTTAATCATTTTGAGTATATTATCTTTGTTTATTTTATTTTAATATATTGTAAATTATATTATAAATCAAAATTGATACAAGCTTTCTTTACCAAATCAGAAATACTTTTGTTATAGAACAATCTTTCGTGTGAATAGATGTTGGCAGAACTATTAGACTACGTTTCGCATTTTCCGCACTTCTAACGTCAGGATCCAAGATAATTAACGCAGATATTAGGAACCTTGCAACCAATAATATACACATTTTAAAATTTGCAAGGTATAAGATATAACTTTCTTTGACCTCTTCATCGATCAGTGCTTTTATCGTTGCCGCATCAAGCATCCATTTTAAAGTAGCAACAAAAATACATTTGAAGATAGACTATTTGGAATAAATTTATAAGCGAATTTAAGTACTAATCCTCGTGAAAAACATTGTCGATTTTATCGCGATAGACTAGTCTCGTTAACCGGGAACCTCGATCATAGAAAATTAGTAGTCATCACGGAAACGACCGAATATATACCCAACCACGGCGATCCCGATAAAACTCTGATGACTCATCGTACCAGCGTCCAATCGCCTTTCAATTGCGATCTCACGGATCGAATAATCAGGGGAGTCTGTCACGCACGAACAGTCAAGAACAGTACAGATAAAGAAGGAAAAAAAGAAGAGAGAAAAAGCATTGCATGTTACATTTGTCTTGAAAGCAGTCAAACTAATCGTCGATATATAAAAGTTATAAACGAGTGAATTGCAAGACGATTTTGCTGCGTAAAGATTTCTTTGTGTTCGCGCAACAGAATGAAAGGTTTTCAAGAAAGCCAAGAATCGCTATCGATTGACTTCATAATGCAACTGTATGTAATTTATGGATTGCTATACTTTCTCGTCCTTGTGTTCGACTATTTTTTATGGACGAGTAAAAATGTTGGCTTCCCCCCTTTCAAAATTTTGTCAATAAATTACGCGGCTACATGATAAACAGCTGCAAACTTTGAACTTACTATGTATTTCTATCGAAACATAATTTTTATCTGTCTCACGATGATGGAGATACTCATTGTCATTTAAATAAATTATTATTAAGTAATGTACTTCTTGAGTTATTAATTTTAAAATTTCTACAAAAGAAACTGACATAAAATTTTATGGAATATTGCAGTATAAATAACTATGTCGTAAATAAAACTCTGTTGTGTCAACGTCAGACCTACAAATTCCGTAAACTACGTTCCCTCGGCTACGTTTTTCAGGTTGTATCCGATTTGCGCAATGTATGCGGGAGCAACGCGAATTATTCATAAAGTTCCTTTTGACGCTTGAATGAAATATAGTGCAGCACAAATATTACAGCATGAGTACACATATCTCACCTATTTAGCATAATCTTCAAAATCTACGGTAAAATATGTTTACTGCAGGAAATTAAATTGTTAGAGAAAATTACGTTAACTTGTGTAAAAGGAGGACACTCATTTACATCTCAATTAAATTGATTATGTCAAGTACATCGACTAAATCAACAGTAACCTCAAATAAATACGTCATTCTAAAAAAAAACTTGAAAAAAAATTTATTGCAAAACTTTTGTAAATTTTAGTAAAGCTTAAAGCGTCAAAATGTTCTCTCTCTCTCTCTCTCTCTCTCTCTCTCTTTCTCTCTCTCTCAACCTGTATTTCTAAAAAGAATTTATTATCATATTATGAGTATACCTTGTAATTATTATCCATGATATCGATATGTAACATAAAAACTCATTAATAAAATACAACGATCTGTTTATATAAAAATCAAAATGAGATAATTTAAACAATTAGAAAAAAAATATTGAAAGGAAAAAGAGATCGAAATAGAATAGAGAATATAACATAGAAAAGAGAACTAAAAGATTCACTAGAGCAACAGTTCAAACGCAGTTGAGATGTCGCAAGAATCTATACCCTCCATCTCAACCTAGATGAGAAACCTTATTTCTGTGTCCAATTGAATCATCCCTCCTCCGAGAGTGCAGAATGCGATCGAGAATGGAATGGTGATGGGATATATCCAGCTTTTACGTGAGATGCAGCCATATAGCCGGTTGAGCCGATAAAAAGAATGTCACGTCATATATCATTCGACAACTATGCAATATGCATTCATTTCCACACTTTAGTATAGATATATTAATTAATTACTTCTAAAATAATGAATGTACTGCAGCTGTTCGTATAACGTTCGAATATTTATTTACTGAGAAATATTTATTTATTAAATATTAATATGTCACGAGAATTTACTTTACGTCTGAAAATCTTGGCTATTTTAATGAAATTCTTATATAAATTATGAAAAATATATATCAATCTGCCGAAAATTATATTTTTTGCGTTCCAAAAATTATTTCACTCATTTATCTAATCACAATCAATGTGTGTCACGTCATAAATAATTTTTCGTAGGCGAAATCAATACAAAGATCAATAGGAAATAAAACCAACTCGTAAAGCGTGTCTTTTGACGATGCAATAAAACTTCACAGTTAACTTTAATCTTATCAGTTCATGCTACCTTTCTATTCTGTCGTGTACGTGAACGGAATATAATATAATACTATTCACCATTCATATATTCATGTATGCGTCGTACTGTGATAGTATAGGAATCACACATATGTACATTTCTGCACATGTATTATACATATATATCCAGAAAGTTATTTGTCTATCTTCGTAATCATGTGTTTTGATCACAAAGCAGATAATATTGTATGTACATTATGTCTAACTTCGCGAATATGCTTCTACATTTCAATACGCGGTTATAATATTGTTACAAGATCATAGAATAAAGAATAGCCATAAGATAATAGAATGTTGTGAAATAGAGTAAACTCAGATAAGATGGCATACAGAAAAGATGGCCATAGACTTTTAGAATTACTAAAAAAAATGAATTTAGCAATATTATTGGAGAAATTACAGACTACGAACATTTTTTTCTATGACCACAACCCGAGAAAGCTTATTCTATTTTTTTTTATTTTATATTGTCATTTTTTGTTAACAAAAATTCTGACTCAAGCAGATACAAGAGTACTAAATTTAGAGAGAAATATGCCAAAGAGAAAATACTTGTTCACTTAATTAAAATCGATAAAGGAAATGGTAAGAGGAAAAAGTATGTATCAGCAAAAGAAAAAAGCGAAAGGAAAATAATTCTTTTAAAGAAAAAAGACGAAGAATTCGAGACGCGATCGTCTGTAATAATAAGCGACATTTAATATGTCGCAAAATATTCAAGTCTCCCGATGTTAATAAACGCGCTATAAATAAATGGAATTAATATTTCCGTTCAAGTGGTTAAACGTGGAATGAGTTTCTCGTACTCAAGAATTCATGGTGTGCTGAACGTGCAATTCGACGAGAGAGGATTTCGCCCATCCGATAGAAAACCGACGATGAGAAATAATAGAGGGTCAGCTGCGCGCAGCGGGGATGTCATCAGCAGTCGCGGCATAAAAAGCTACCTCTCCCGTACAACATCGTCATGCAATTAGCACAGCGTCAAAAGAGTCAAACCCGACATCAGCGCGCAACACAACAGCTTCCAATATTTCTCATTTGTTCTTCTGAGTTATACATATACCAGAAAATTTTTATCCATTTAATATGATGTATAATAAACCTGACGCGATCTCAGACGCGCGTATCGATTTTGTTTGCAATTAAACAGATAGCGGATAGTGACCTGTCAAAATGCAAAAAATCATGCAAAAAAAATAGAAACTTCACGAAGATGCTCTACGTTTGTGGATAGTGAATTTTAGAATAGCTAAAAAATTGATAGTCTTTTATTTATCACGATATTCCAATCATATACATAAGCAATGATTCACGAAACTGATAAATGCATAACAATCGTCTACGACTGACGATTTGAAAAAAGTAAGTCAACAAAAATAGTTTTTTAATATCAATATAACATAAGCACAAAGAAATATCTATGATCTCTAACGATTTTGAAGTTTTCACGGGTATTTTCTTTAAAGATACCAGAAAGTTGGCCGGTTATCGCTGTGTCTTTATGCATTACCAACGTTTCGTGAACAATGAACCTCGTCCTGATGAAGCGAATAAGGTTCACGAAATATTGGCATTAGCAATGGATAAAAACACGGCGATAACCGATAAATCTTCTGATATCTATGATCTCTTCATTATAGACATTTTCATTCATGAATTTTAAATGATTTCTAGGAATCATACAATTTCATCAATTTTATGGATTATTATATATACAATTAGCCTATTATTGTATTGATTAGATTCATATATTATAATATTGCTTAAAAAAAATTTAAAAAAAACAGAAACTACAAAGATATATGTATAATGAATTAAAAGATTGAAGAGAGAAAGAAAGAGAAACTTTTTATTATAAAAAGTTCAGCATGTTTATCAAAAATATAATTAAAAGCTTGATAATAAAAAGAGAGAAATCAATGCAGAAACGTAAATGTGCGACCTATTTAAATGATAGAAGAATTAGATAAATGCGCATTTGATTTACACACAATTTCCACCGAATATTATTTAAAGTTTTTTATAAAATTGATGTAATTCTCACTGTTGCTATCATGAGTTATAATGAATTCAGCTAATCAACATGAATACTACTAATCGGCAACGTGAATGAGGGTAATCCACCTCAATACGACGAAATATCGCGTCCGATTCCGCGAAAGCTCATGATCCTAATCCGCTTTACTTCACCGTAAATACAATCTACACCAGAATGAAATACATGTCGTACTTCATATGTATCGCTTTTCTCAACTGTGCATCAATATCTGTTAACTATCCACATAATGTTACGGTCAATTATAGAAGAAATGTACGTACATCCCTTTCGATCTTCCCTTTCAAGTTTCATTTTCAATGGAAATTGTAATGATCACTCAATATCATAAGCAAAACCAATTTTCTTCTAATAATAATATACGATATTTTTGAGTAAATTTTCTGTTAGAAATAATATAAATAAAAAGACAGCATTTTTTTCTTTAGATGTTTTAAAATTATTTTAGAAACCAATAATAATCGCTGAAAAGCGATACTTGCAACTAATTCTCAACAAATTGTAATACAGTTTAAAATTATTTTAAATATATCTTTTATATAAATAATATACATGATTTTTGTCCTTATACATATATAATATTTTTATAAACATAAATTTTTTTCTTTCTATAAATATTTAATCGACTAAATCATACGAAATGGACATTGAAATATTTTCGACATCCTTCTGCAATTGAAATGGGTAAATTCTATTACTCTCGAGCAGAGAGAAAACCGAGATAGACAGTTAGAGGAAGAGAAAAAAATGGAGGGAGACAGAGAGAGAAGAGAAAGAGAGAGCGAATTCGAGGCATTGAGCAAAATGTGCGGATTCAGTCGGCGGATGTTACGCGTTTGCGGTAATACCGACGAAGAATGGATCTATAAGCGTGGTCTTGCAAAGATATGAGAAGAGTAGCGCGAACTGACGGCCCATCCACTCCGTGAGCTCTTTGGGGAGCCATAAAAAAGCTACCCACGTAGATTTTCTCACTGATCGATTATTTGCAAGAGGGGGATCGCTCCACGGCTCGACAAACTCTAACTTCCGGGATTTTGCATCCGCAAAATTCTCACACATGCTCTTGATGCGGCGTAACAAGTTTGAGGTTAATCTTGTGTGAAGTTTTCGTTTGGCATAATTATTGTGATAAAAATATTTCGTGCATCTATTTCTAAATTCGTTTTCCTTTAATCAGGAATTAATTATAGAAAAAAAAATAGCAAATTGTTTTAAGTTATTTACGATTGAGAGAAGAAAATAGACCATCTAGTATTTATCCATGACTATTACTAAGTCTACATAATTTACGTCAGTTGTCAATAAGTGTTGTATAATTATATATTTCGTCAGATAAAAATCACATTTTTTTATAAGATTCAAACCTATGTAATCTTTAACATATAATTATATTTTTTTTAAAATCTATAGTTCTCAGTTTTATCAAGCTCATCTTTTTTACTATAATTCAATTATAGATAAATTCCCTTGTTAATTATTTCGTGATTAGAAGCAGTTCTGATTACTTAAAGTATGAAAAAACAGGAAGCAGCAAAGAATACGAGATAATTAACTATTAACTATTAACTACATCACACAATGTTCTTTAAATTGTAGTTAATCTGTAACCATTTTAGAGAGAAATCGTTTTTCACAAAACTCGAAATCTTAAAAATATACAAAAGAAACATAATCATATATAAAATAGCATTTGAGGAATACCTCAAAAATTGAACACATTAAAATCTGAATAAATATATCATGTTAATAAATATATCATGTTTTCCCCAAGTATTATAAACTTTTTAACGGTTTTATCCAGAAAGTTAAAATCTACAAGAAATGTTATTTTTTTTACTACCGGCAAAAAAATATTATTTCTTCTACCGCCAGCAAAAATCAACCCTTTTTTAGTTGCATGTCAAAATAGTTGAATTTATTATTAACTAAATAAAACACGTTAAACCATATATATTATAAAAATACTATATATATATTATAAAAATATAAGATAAAAAAGAAGTATATACCTACTCTAAAAGTACATAAAAATATATGACAAGTATAAAAAAATCTCATAATATCTAATTTAAATTTTCACTATACGTAAATTTTTATTATATGTATAGATATACACACTTTCGTAAATCATTTTTTTTTACATTTGATATAATTTTATTAACATTTCTTTTAAAGCAAAATATTTCGATCTTATAAATATTATATGATAAAAAAGGCTAATCTCTCTCACGTGCACTTTGCGCTTCAATACTGTCTGTTTATCTCTGATACGCTTTACTACGCGACCAGATCATGTTGATTTCCGTTTACATGAAAATTCACCCGATCTGCGTAAAATAATTTTTTACACCGGCGGTAGCCCGGAATCAGAATAGACGGATTATACCTTGGAGTGGCTGCGTCAATTAAGGGATAATCACGCGGTATTAAACGTACGTATGTGAGATATATGCATGCATTACATACACACACGTGTCCCCATACATACGCGGACTTCGTCGCGGTTACGACAAACTTGTGTCGGACAAAGTCCAATTCTATCTCGGTACGTTAACGTTACCGAGGGTTGAAAGAGGGTGAGAGCGGCGCGGGGGAGAACAGTGGAAACGCGGTGAACAAGAGAAATGGGCGACGGCAACGCTTGAGCTATCTTCCGTCTGGCAATGCTCTACCACGACTACATTAGCCGGCTTATCCGCTCATTATGTGGACCGACGATCGCATCCCCGCACCACCGCCAACTCCACGCCCGTTCCTCCCCTCATCAGGGATCAAGAGATACCTTACTTTCTGGGGTTTTCGCGGTGATATCAATGTCGAATGGAATAAGTTACGGGACAGCGAATTCATGTGTCATGATTTATTAAACGTTACGAAATTATTAATAACCGAAAAATGGAGTCGCTGACGGACAACTTAATAATAGAAGTGCTCTGTTATTTATTTTGATATTTCAACGAAATTTATTTTACAATATTCAACGAGAGAAGATATTTTTCGTCTACCTTTTATTTTTCTTTTCAATATTTGAACAGTTTCTATAATACAACAGAATTATATTTTTCAGTCTTTTTAGTTATATTTGTGATTTTACAAAAGTATAAGTAATTCTAACTAATTTTGCAAACTTCTAAAAAAACGTATTTTATAAATTGCACGAATATCACAAATAATTGCTGTTAATTTTTAACAAAGGCGCATTTTATTCAACCGTTTAGTTATTGATTTAAATACAATTGATTGCATTTTATAAGCAAACTTACCTCTATTCGTAATTCTTATTGACAACAACGTACTGTTACATTGCCATTATGCAAGTTTTATGGGCTTTCTATAATAAGCCATTACTTAAGCTTAAGTCTTAAGCCATAAGAAATTAATCAATCACAGTCAAATGTGAGAAGAATAATTTATGATTGATCAATTTTTTTACGACTTAAGACTGAATGGCCATAGCACAGACTCTTGCATAACTCATAAAGCATAGTGCATAAGGGAATCAACTAATCGCGCGAAATTCTTTTCCATGGAATGGGAGGAAAGAAAAGATACTGATTAGTTTATTCGTTTATGAATTATGCGTTATGCAAAAGTCTGTGCTACAGCCTTATAGGCCTTCTACAGTAAGCTATTAGTCATAAATCAGAAGTTAGAAGCTAAGGGTATATCCCTTCATACAACTTACATAGCCGCATAAACGTATGCACAAAATTATCCAATTATATTTTACGTGCGTCTTTATAAGAGAAATGCGATTGGATAATTTTCTTTATACATACGTTTATGCAGTTATGCAAGTTTGTGTGGATATATTCTAAAAATTGACGACTGTGTGCTCAATTTTTAGCTTCTGATTTCTGATTTATGACTAATGGCTTGTAAAAGACCCATTAAGCTTAGGTAATGGCTTATTGTAAAAAGCCCATTATACATGATGAAAAAGTAACGCAACAACAATGTAACGACACAGGCGACACTGTCATTAAAAGTTACAAAATAAGTGCCTTAAAGTACTTTCCAGTAATAAAATACAGCCATACATTTCCTGACACAGTAAAGACGAGCACAGAGTCTTGCACTGTGTTAGGGTACAGATTTTTGATAATACATAAGAAAATAAACCATATGTGTTAAATCGAAGTCCTTTATTTTCTTCCTTTACATAAAAGACTTTAAATAAAAGACTTTGATTGGTTAAGTTTCTTACAATAAGAAAAATGGTTTTGTTAAAAATGAACATACCAGAAGATTCTTTAATTAAATCGAGCAGAATCTTCTGGTTTGTCCATTTTCGACCAAACCACTTTTCTCAGTGCCTTATGCGTTATGCAAGAATCTGTGCTCCTGTCTTAACACAGTGTCGATTTATAGCTGAAACGTTGATTAGATTTTTTATTTTATCGCTAAAATGAAATAATGAAAAAGGTCTCACCGAGTATATCCAAATATATGCAAATGTAATCTTGCAACTTCTTATTAGAGTATAACTTTTAAAAAAATAAACCGTAATGAAATGTAAAACTTTGGTGCAGAAGTATATATAAAACAACGATACAGTCGAATACAACATTTTAACTACGTACGATTGTCGACTCGTGATCATTTTCGATGTTTGAAGATGCAACATTACACGGCATTCACCGGAGAAAAGTACACAGGACAAACGTAGAAGCCATTACGACACTCCGAACTAACGCCGAAATATCGCGATTCGCAATTGTCGAGAACGCGCGAACGGCGCGAACGACGCGAACTTAGCTGAAACTATGTACTATCGCCAAGGCGCCAACTGTAACTTGATACATAAAACGGGCGGGAAAAAGTGAGCGTTTGATCACGTTTAGCGTATTTCGATAAATCAGAAATATTTTAATGATAATTCGTGTGTGTGTGTGTGTGTGTGTGTGTGTGTGTGTGTGTGTGTGTGTGTGTGTGTGTGTATCATCTTTAATTTTTCTATAATTTTTCCTGAATTTAACATCGTGCGACAATCTCGCGTAATATGATCATAATAATCATCTTACTTCAGACTAATATTCTCCCGGAGATCGATTTTCAAAAAACAAATGAGGACAGTGAAAACTATCGGCACAGTAATTTGTAACTGTAGGATGTTTTTCAAAATTGGAAAAAATTTCAGTCGATTGCTATTCTTCCACGTCATTTTATTATTGTATGTACTGCCAATAAGAATCATAAAATTCTTAATTATTGTTATTATTGCTATGTTGTTATTATTATTTCCATGCAAAAAAACGATCATCAAAATTCAGGGCTACAACTTTTATCGAAAACACTTTTCTATAAAATTTGTATTTTTCGAAATTTTCCCACTCTGTATATATAATATTTTCTATTAACATATATTAATTTCCCTCTTGATTTAATTTATTCTTTATTATCTTTTTCTAATTTTTAGAAAAAGATAAAAAAACAAATTAAAGAAATTGAAGTTAATTTACATTGGTGGAAATCAATAATAACACATGGCCAAAATACTAAACGTATCGGAAGATACAAGGAACAGTAATCTTATAATTATTTTTAATATCAATTTAATAAAATACGGAAGACAATTCGCAATTTAAGGTCATATACTAATGGCCATTACTTACTCGACTCGTGTCTGTTGTGGGTATTTACATGTCTTGCGCCAGTCTTGACTTAGATGATCTAACAAGGAAGCATGACGAGATGTATATATGCTCTTTACATTGTCATCTCATTGTCATCTCGCGCGTGTGTAATTGTGTAAAGCCTGTCTCTTGTTTTGACAAATGTAGTACCTAATCGTCTTTTCTGCGATGCTTCTTCCCATCAAAATCATACTCTTTCCGAACAGTAAAAAAATCCTATGTAGACGAGGAAATCGATTATTCAGTGCTTAATTAGCACTCAATCGCCATTAGTTCATGATCGTCGTTAATCGTAACTCGCGACATTCGAAATCCTTAAAATATCCTTTCCCCCTCAACGCACGTCAAGATGCTTCATTTATCAAGACATTTATCGTTCGTATTGTTGAAGTCGCTTTTCGGAACGTCGAAAACATTGAGTGGGCTTTCAAAGGGATTAACACTAAATATTCAATGAACAATTAATCATTTCCCGACTTTCGAGGTACTCGATTTTGGTGTTATCGCGTGACGCGCGCATCGCATCGATATATAAAATTGTCACGCGAACGGTAGAATTTTTTGTATGTACGTAAAGGCTACCACACGTAAAAAAATTTTGATAGTAATCGTAAAGCTGTAAGGAAGTCAACTAATCACAATTAAAAGTCTTACATTTTAGAATACTCAATCGTAAATGATCAATACATTGACAATCTTACGATTACAACTTTTCTTTTTTAAGCATGATGTAAGAAAAGTAAGAAAATTAGTTCTGTAAAGGAATGCTGGAGCGATCAAATTATCGATATTAGTCGTGAAAATATATTCAAATTGACAGAACGGAATCAAAAATCCCTTTACAGGATTAAAGGAGACGCAAAATTAGGAAGTGGTGTAGTGAACTTTACTAAAATTGAAAAAAAAGTTAAGTAAATTTTTTATTTTTTTCGATTTTAATACAAAGTTCACTGCACCCTCTCATATAATTTTGCGTCTACTTTAATTCTGGAAAAAGATTTTTTTCTTATTTCATTCAGTCAAAATTTGAAGATATTTATACGACAATAATGTCGATAATTTAATCACTTCAGCATTTCCTTAATTGCAGTATCGACGTTATTGTCGTTGCACAGATATTATTCATGATAAAAAAGCTGCGCAACAAATAACAACAAAATCGACATTATCGTTAAGAATTACACAATCTCAAACCAGGTGAACCAATTTCAAGAATGCACAGTCGGTCACAATGTAATATTTGTGATCAGCAATTTAAATGGAAATATAAAATAATTTTTTTTAGATCTATGTTCCGGCCTTAGAGCTACCGCAGACAAAATTACGTAAGTCCGGATCTACAATAGATATTTTAAGTTTTAAGCCGTAAGAAATTGACCAATTATAGTCGAATGCGAGAAGAATAATTGACTATAATTCGTTTATTTCTTATAATTTAAGGCTTAAAAATCTATTGTAGATCCAAGCTAACAGTAATCGTAAGGCGTAAACTAAACCTGATGAGCCAATCAAGATATTGTTTTAGATTTAGGTAATCTGACAGAAATAGAAATAACAATAAACTTATCCATAAGATAAATTTTAATCGATTGGCTTGTCGACTTAAATTTATGCCTTACGATTACTATTATGGAATTTTATCTGCGGTAGCTCTTAAGTCTTCTTACATCACAGTAACTGCATAGTAACTCGTCAGCGTGTTTAACGAATGTTGTAAATGTCGTATATACATATGCATTGCTCGTTTGCTTTGCTCGGAGTACGTTGCGCATGTGTACATACAATAAGCGTCGGAAGTGTCGGGGCAAAGTGGCGGGCTGTCATTCGCGCCGGCGTTAATTAGCGCGCAGCATCGTAATTAGCGATTTTCCAAGCAGTTCCATGTCTAGGAGCGCGAGCGCCAGAACAATGGAACTCCCAGAAAGACAGTGATATCGGTGCAGCAGTGCATTGGCTGGTGAATTAAGTTCCTTTTTTTATATTCGCAGGATTAATTGTTCACTCGTCCCTTTCGTGATGATCTGATTATCACGCCGTGCTTATCACGTTCTAACATCCGTTTGCATCTCTCTTCGATTTATACAGTAGGATAAAATTTATTCTAATTACCATTAGTTACTTTATTCTTTACCATTACTCATTAATTTACTCTTACTTCTTTTTATAAAAATAAAATCTCGCTCCTTTTATTTAACGTTAATTTCTTGTATTTCTGTCGCTTGGTTGATGTACTTTGAATCTTATTAATATATTGATTATAATTTAACATTAATATTAAATATAATTTAATGATAATAATTAACATTAAATATAATTTAATGAAAATAGTAATATTAATAATTGCAACTTCTAGGTACCTTTTAAATAATAAATTTGTATAATATAGCTAAGGATTCTACATAGACAAATCCTTAAATAACTGCCACATGTATCTATTAATTATTTTGTTAACATAGATAGAATAGATATTTTCTCTTATTTAACACAAGCAAAAAAATTAAATTAAGGACAGTGAATTGTATTGTTATAAATTTTGCTGCAGATATTCTACTAATAGTATCAGTTGAGATAATCACCGATTAAATTAAAGTTTGATTGTTCATAAAGCCCGTATCAAATTACCGAGTTTGCAAGCCGACCCGATTGCCAACTCTGACTGATCAATAATGGACCAATCAACATTGAATCAGTTTTATTGTGATTGGTCCATTATTGATAGTCAGAGTTAGCAGTCGGGTCGGCTTGCAGAGTCGGTAGTTTGATACAGGTTTAAAATGCTTATTGATAAGTCGATAAATTACGGTACAAATTTTGTACAATTAATGTATAAATTGTACAAAATATGTA
This sequence comes from Acromyrmex echinatior, assembly GCF_024713525.1. NCBI lineage: Eukaryota > Metazoa > Arthropoda > Insecta > Hymenoptera > Formicidae > Acromyrmex > Acromyrmex echinatior. The sequence goes on along the minus strand of NC_141853.1, from coordinate 6,086,923 downwards.
TAAATATTTCATAAATGTAGGATATTCGGAAACCACACACACATACACACATATGCGCGCGCGCGTCGTGCACGCGCTGTATGTAATATTTTTTATTGGCAATTTGTTTCTACGAAAAAAAAATCATTTTCTTTGTAAAAAGTTTCGAGAACAAATGTAATTTTTTAGTGATCAAAGGATCTTGACAATCGAAATTTGGATTAAAATTTTGAAAAAATGAGATTTATTGGATTTTTCAAGTGAACAATATTTTCAATGCTTTTATTAATCAATGAAATTAAATAATTTTTTATCGAATCTTAAAATTCCAATTTATATATGACAACGAAAGCAATGTAGCACAACGGATTATATTTATGTCTATTGGAGTTAAATTTGAACAATGTCGTCGATTCAACAATTTCTAAGGTATGTGTAGTAAAGCAATGTCCGAATGCGCCAACCAATCGAATAACGACGACGACAAAAGAGAAAGGAACGCACCAGTCGTTGAAAAGACTGCACTTAACGCGGCGGATATATATCGCTCTGCAGGATGGGGTGGAAGTGAAATGTGGCCGCGCTTACCGGACCGGCTAAACGTACTATTTATTGTCCTTACAGTCGCCGGTCTTCCTTCGGAGATCTTGCGTCGTTCGTAAGGACATGTATTTACCAACCAACAGCCAGAATTGGTTCTATTCCACTCAGGGAAGAGGATATAGTAGAAGGAAACTATATGACAACCATTGAAGTTCTATGTATAGAATTGTTTTATACAATAATAATTGAATAAGCTATTTTATGATTATTACAACGATAAAATAGTTTATTCAACTATACATATATATGTGTACATTAATTCTACATAATAAAACTTCTACAATTATCATCTACATATACAGCTACTATATTTTTCTCTGAGTGTCATATTAAAACTTGTAGCACGACAAACAATCATAATATCAAACTCGACAATAATAACACATATAGAAATTACTAAAAGCTTATTAAGTTATACTAATACCAGACATATTAAGTTTAATTGAGTTATGATTATTTATTGATTGTTATTACTATCGTATAGCAATCTATTTAACTGTGATTGACTAAACTCGTTATCTATCTTTCTTATTCTATGTAACTAATTAAGAAAAAAAAAACAATTTTTTTTTATGAAAGACAATAATTTAATAAATTTAGCTTCACACGCGTTAATTATTTCTCTTATTGTTTTATATTCTATATTGGCAAATAAAAGAAGCATTTAATCCATAAATTATCATTTCAATGCTGCAACAGTATAATTTTATTAAGTTTAAAAATGAACTTGATTAGAGAGTAATATATTTCCACGAGAATAATAACTCTCTTAAACATTAAATTTTCTTATTCTCTACAGAAAATGCAATAAAAAAGTTCGTAACTGTATATGTTTCTTTTATATATTAAAAAAAACTGTTTCTTTTATATATTAAAAAAAAATTGTTTCTTTTTTTAGAATATATATAAAATTCTATTTTTTACATTTATCGATTCTAAAGCAATTATTTAAAAGTGAAAAAGCAGGAAACTAAGTAAATATAAAAAGAATTTTTAAGCCTAAAAAAAATGGATACGATTTGTCTTACCTTTTGAAGTAGTCCCGACAGAAATTGTAGATGAAGCTTCATTTTCGCCGTAACACTTTACAAATTGCCAGTCTTCTCTTAGTTTTTTCAGCTTCTCCTATAACACAATATTAAATACACAATATTAAATAAAGTTTACTTTAGACAATTTAGAATAAATATATTTTTGCATACTTGTAATTCAACAGAAACTGGTTGTTTTGCTGATTCACATTCTTTTTCCAAATTAGTATAATTCTCTAACACATCTTTTACTTCCATTTCGCGGTCTTTAACTTTAGACTAAAAAATACAATTTTCATTAAAAATTATAATATAATTTATCCTAACTTATCATAATATAACTTACCATAATATTTTTAATCACTTCATTACGCTCGTGCTGCGGTAGATCTTGAGAAATACTTAATCGCGTTCGCGTTTCCATAACCCATGCCATAACAGCATCCAGGGTGCAGATGTATTTTTTAAGCGACGCAAGCTTGCATTCTACGTATTCGCGATGATTCGACAGATTTGTGTTAGCCTAAACAAACATCATTAAATACAAAAGTAATTATATATAATTACATATTCAATTATATTATATCAAATTATTAAAATTTTAAAAATTACAATATTATAAATTTTATAAATGAAGTTAGTACCTTGTCCATATCCGCGAGAAGTTTATTACTCTCGTCTTCTTCTTTAGGAACGTTAGATTGATTTACTAAGGCTTGCAAAGTTCTTTTCCGAGATGTAAGTTCTTCTTCTCTCGCCTGCAAAATATTTCATTACTATTAGATTTAAAAAATAGCGACTGATCATTTAGCTTTTAAAAATAAATAATATACACTAAAGAAGGTGAATTACACAAACGAAAATTATATCACAGATACTTTTGCTGTTAATCCAATCTATAAAAAAAGATAAAGAACGAACGATATATATTAGTCAAACTTTACTAGGAAGCAGATTGAAAGTGAGAGTTCAATGCTATTTATATCCTGGCACGATTCAGCATGTGCAGTCATGAAATGTAGAGATATTATTAGGACACAGTTTCAGTTTATTTGATTATGCTGCACCGGACTGTAGCCTATGGGAAAACTGAATCTCGGAGAGAATAATTCCGTTACTTATACAAGTCACAACGCACAGAGCGCTCTAAAGAGCGCTTCTCAATTATATATTTTTTACGTGTTATACATTCATATGTACGTGATATAATTTTGAAAGTATAAGTGATTTCATGTAATAGTAATCTTCGCGAAAATAGTGAAAAAATGTGTTATACATAAAAATTGTGTTATTATAACGATAAGTGCTTTCCATTTAATGACAAGTCGATATAAACATCGTTCTATCTTTGTTGACATTCAGAGAGTGACAAACATAGAACGATACTTGTATCGACTTGTGTCGACTTGTGTCATCAAATGGAAAGCACCCATCATTTATTTAAAAGTTGAAAATTTCTGTATATTTAAGGAACAAAATATAAGGTAATCAAATTTGTTATTATACCGATTATTCTTGAATTTTATTAAAATGATAAAAGAGTAACATTTAATAAGTATACCTAAATAATACAAAAAACACTTGCCTTGATTAACGATAGTCGGATCGATAATGAGGTTTCATCTGAAGGATTTGCTGCAGATACTAATAGAGTATTCACTTGTTCTATGATATTATATGCTGTTTCCAAAATCCTGCCGTCATTGTTCACTTTTCTCTCCATAGCAAAATTCCTTAAATAATACATTAATACAAATATATTCAAAATATGACGTATAAACGGAGCACATTTTAACATCTAATAATAATATTTTATGTATATGACAAATTATTGAAGTTATTGTAATCAAAATAATAATACATATTATTGTTTTACACAAAAAAGTGATTTACAAGAGAAATTCAAAGATGTTCGTTTATTCTGAGGTTATTCTGAGTTGACTGACTTCACTACAGCACAGGCAAATCACAACTGAAATAGCTCAATGCTGGGTCGAGCTTTCCTCGCAATACTACATGCTTGCTTGTCTGCATTAGCAAGTCATAATTTCATAATTCATAACTCATAACTCATAACTCGTAATTCATAATTCATAATTCTTTATAATAATTATGGCTATCATTTATAATTATGAAATATCATACTAATTTATTTAAATAGATGTTTGAGTGATATAAAAGCGGATATCCATAAATAATTCCGATTCCTATTTTAAAATAAAGAAAATAATATATCTTTCTTACTTTTCTTTTCGTGCGTTTATTTCGGTCACTAAATTGTGCCAACGATGCTTAATATTTTCAATTATATTCTGCAATTCTATTACATCTTCAGTGGAAGCCCGGCTAGATATATCCGTACTCGCTATATTGATATTATTTAACGTTCTTTGCATTCTAGAAACTTCTTGTTCTAATTCAAAAGTTTTTGTTTTACTTGTTTTAGAATGGCTGAAAACGTTGCACTTCTTTAAAGCATCTTCCATTTTATCTAACCACTCCGCAAATGTCCGACATGTGTTATGAAGTTCTCTCCATTTTTCGTAACATTTAATCCACCGGTTATGTCTTTCCATATAACTCTGACTAACATTTACCCATTCATCTTGTAACTTCTCACTTAAACGTTTTATTTGATCAGACTGCTCTCTCTTGGCTTGCCGTGTGACGCTTTCGCAAACGTAATTTACTTCGTCAACACTTGGCTTTAAAATATTTAAAGCATTGTTAATTTTCTTCAAGCATTCTTCTTGGTTTGTAAATAGCTCGTAGTCTCTACCATTTAATGGTAAAGAATTCAAAGATCGTGATACAGTTACTATTGCTTCTCTCAATTTGTTGATGCGTGCGATAAACTCTTGCGGATTTACGCCAACAGTATCCTGAAAAAAATAAAGTTCGATAATATAAATAAATTCCACAAAATATCTGTTTTACACGATGGATTTAAAATGTTTTAATAATAATTTATTACATGATTTATCTCAATATTAAAACGTACCAATTCTACTTTCTTCTCAGTCACATGTTTGTCCTTGTCTTTGCTACCACTGAATCTTTTGAATTGCGAACTAACTTTTTGCCAATTGTTATTGATATTATAACGTACTGATTCCGAATATCCAACATTTAATTTTTTTAACTCCACAGCTAGCTCATTCAGTTTATGTATTTGTATTTGTTTTGTATCAAATTCTTCAGTGAATGATTCCAATTGGCCTTCATAATTATTAGCTTGTTCAAGTTTCAGTGGTACATCTCTAAACCATTCTTCAAATTCCGTTATTATGTTATTATATTGTCGTAGAACTTCTTCTGCTTTTTGTGCTTGTTTTCTGCGCGTTTCAATTTCCGCCATAACTTGATGCCACTTGCTTCTCAGTTTATCTTGATGTTCGTGTTTTATTTTTTCTGCCCGTGCAGGATCATTCATATGTATTGTCATAACTAAACCGTCTCCCTTACTGATTAAAGCTGCTGCATCTGGGGCAAGGGTACTAATCTCACTTTTCAATATCTGTAATACATAAAAATATAGATTACAATCATTAAATAATAATTTTATTTATAAACAAATTTATGTAAGTTACACAAACCTCAAGACGCTTGGTAGGATCTTTCTCATTAGAAATACCACTAATACTCATTAACATAACATCCATTCTGCATAGCATCATTTGTGCTAATTGTTCAAATTCCAAAATATTTTTTTCTAACGTTGTTCGAGAAATACCCATTGGATTTTTGAATACCGCTTTCTCATGAACAGCTTTTGTTTCCATTTTATGCTGCATAATTGGCCGAGATCTTTCAACTTTCATCTGAAAAAATTAAAATATTCATGTGAGAAAAATAAATAAAAATATATCATGTAGTATCAAAAAAATTCTTATAAGCAGGCCTATGTAATCAAAATTTGGAATAAATAACAGACTGAACATGAATGCCGTGGACATGAATGTCGCATTTATGCAACACACATGTTACCTTGTCCAAGAGGTGCTCAACATGCTCTCCTAAATTAGTGTCCTCTCCATCTGAACTGGAACTACCAACATCAATTTCTGTATCGTCCGAAAATATTAACGCATCATCTGTTTCCTTATCACTGCCATAAAAGCTTTCGCAATCTTCCAACGTGTCATCTTTTGATAGATTTTTCATATATTTCAGTAATGGTGACTTCTTATATAAATTCTCTTCTTCGCTTCGACTAGCATTACCAGTATTTTCACGTATTATAGAATATTCAGTACTTTTCTTAGATGTCATTTCCTTCTGATTATTTCCATTTTCTTGTGTCCCCACTGACATTTGTGCTGTAGCATATTTTGCTTGCTTACCAGTTTTTATATCAGATTTCTCAATTTCTTCGTCATCCAATATAAGATACTCTGCCACACTCTCTGTGTCTTTCCACGAAGATGTTATCCTCGGTGATTTATTTGATCTTTCTTTTAATTGTTGATCAACTTGAATATATTCAGCCTTTGAAAATCCTGCAGCATCAACCTCTTCATTTTTTAATAATACATCACTGGAAGTTATATTTTTATTTGAATCGATAAGATTTTCCTGATCACTTAATTTTAGTATAAGTCTTTTAATATTTCGCGGAGGAAGTTCAACAGGAGCTTTCTTTTTTAAAATTGGCACAAGTTCTTTTTTCTTAACAATCTGTTCTGCAGTAACAGTAGTAGAGGTTATTTTCCCTTTGACTTCCTTGTCTTCTGTGTCAGTATCAATAGATTCAGCTTCCGTCTCGGTATCCTCAATAATTTCCACTCTTTCAACTACTTGCGGCATTAATCCAACACTAACATTAGCACTCGGCAAGATTACATGATCTTCGGGAGACGCTACTGATTTTACAATTTCCATTTCTTTTACTTCTACAATTCGAAATGGATTCTGCTGTACGCAAGCTGTGTTAAAAGTTTTCGTATCTGTTGCTGTCAGAGTATTGCTAGATACTTGAGAGAATAATTTACTGTTTTTAGCCAGAAAGAATTCTTCCTCATCAGTCATATGCACGTCTGTATCGGAATAAGGTGAAGGCAAGTCGTCGTCAACCTGAACAACTTGTGGTTGAGAAGTTTGAACAACATCGGGCACAGTACTCATGTCTAATTTTCGTCTAACAGTTCTACTAACATCCACAATTCTAGTCGTTACTTTTTCCGATTTAGCGGAAGACTTCCTGCTTCGATGAGGCACGTCAGTGGGCGAGCTTTCAGGTGTATTAACAGCACACTGATTATCATCAAATGCAGGATTAAAATATCCTATGCCATAAATTGCTTTATTCTCATCTATTAATTTCTTTTCTTTTTTCGCAGAATGTGCTGAAGTTTGTTCAAGCTGTTTAGATAATTTATTGTGTCCATAATTGTCTCTCCCCTTAGAAGCTTCTGCTTTACTTTTTACTAATAAATTGTCTGTGATTTTGTGGATCCATTCCTGTGAAAATATGATAGGTGACAGAAACTTTATGGACAATCGACAGTTAATGGAAAGAGCATGTTAATAGTGGAACAATATTAAGCATGGTCTAATGAAAGTGACAATGCGGTTCACTGTGCATATAAAGCTGAATTTTTCATGGATATCCATCACCAAAATGCAAAATCTCTGCACTATAACTCAAATAGGTTCTTCTAACTTTACAACTTGTTGTAAATTCTCCATAAAAAGTAAGTTTTATACAAGGGGAGAGACAATACCATAAAAAAAAATAATCAATAAAATACAAATCCTTTTATTCACCAAAATATATACTTATTTTGTGCCAGCAATTACGCTATTTACAGAGATAGAGTCACCTCTTGGACAGAATCGGTATTCCATATTACATATTGAGAAGTGTAAAAGTAAAATAAGTTTAATATACACGTATTATTTTAATTTAATTTACCAATTTTTCGAAAACATAAAGTATAATATTATTATTATTAACACCCATTAAGATACGTAAATATATAGAAAATAATATTATTAAAATATATATATAGCTTTATTTAAATGCTGTAAAAAAGATTGGGGTATATTTTTCATATTTATTTTTATATTTAAAAATTTTCACATTAAAAAGATTAATATTTAATAGAAATTAATATTCAAAGTAAGTCAGAATATTTCTGCATATTTTGCAATATAAAACGTCTTATATACATATTAATGAAAATGTTTTATGTGATAGAGATATACGTAATGGTACTAACAAGCACAAGTATTACATATACCGATTGTTAAAGTATAAAGCAAAGAATAAGCCATGAGCGAATAAGCAATGAATGATAAAACTGACTTTAGAAAAAAGATAATAGATAACAACAATTTTAGATAGAAACAAATTTTAATTTTTAAACAAAAATTGGATACATACTTGTATTCTGTTAGAAATGACTTCCCATTTTTCACATACTTCAGCTACTTGGGGATGAAATGCATAACGTTGAAGCTGATTAACTTTAGGTTTTGCTTCTATCATTTCACTTTGCACAGCCTAATAATGAAACAATATTAAAAATATTTACAAAGATGATTTTATCAAAATAATTATTTTACGTTAAAAGATAAAATAAATAATTTCTTTTTTATACATTGCGCTTTTATACATTGTATTTTAATATCATATTATATGAAATTTCAGTACCTTGCACTGTTCGAAGTGATGTTCAGTAAGTTGATCAATTGAAACTGCATCTAATTTATTTAATTTCTCTTCAACTTGTAAAAGCCACGCGTTTATTTCGTCGACATTAGGTTCATCCTTTAGAAAGATAAGAGACACGTATATTTATATAGTATAATATTCGGATATATTATGAAAAATTTACCTCCGAGCCTTGACAAACTCGCAATCTCTTTTCTGTATTAGCTAATCTTATAATTACGTCAGACATTTTTTCCTTAAGTTGTTCGAGATACATAGGATCGCATAATTTTGAAAATTGATTTTGCGATACAAACAATTTATCTCTTATAACATTGAGACGCGGAATTACTTCGGTCAGAGTCTCCTGTAAATAATGGCACAATTATAAATTTTATCGTTTGTGTGTATTAAAAGACATTTATAAATACAAAATAAATAGCCTGAAATAAGATTTACATACTTGTACATATATCGCATTCACCGGCAGATCAGGCAGACTTTTTTGGGTATCTAATTCCTTATTTATACTTTCGACAGACATATTAATATACGCCATACTTTTATGCATGTCGCGTGACAAGTCTAATGCTGATTCTAATATGGATTTGAATTCCGTTATGTGAAGACCAAGCTGAAATAAATGTAAATATTTGAATCATTCTTTTAATTGTTTTATAAAATTAATAAACTTAGGTTTATTACTTACCTTATTATATAATTCTTTTAACATATCTATTCGCTTTGAAAATTTGTCGGACTCGGGAATAGCTTTATCTTCAACTAATTTTCTTCCAGTTACAATTATACATTCAATTTCACTCTTAATTTCACTTAAAGTTTGATAGAAGCGCTGCAAGACAACAAATAAATTATTAATATGTACATTAATTTCATAGATTATGCAATATTTAAATAAAATGTAGCTACCAGACAATGTTTTAATTGACCCTCGATGACTTCGGGATCTTCTGATGATAATTCTAGCAAACAAGTTGCTTCTTCTATTCCCCTGAGTTCTCGTAAAGCTCTCGATAATCTAGGTTCTATATTGGTTGGACAACGAAAACGTTGAAACTTTCTTTGTACTTTAGCATATTTCTGTTCAATCAGGGACATTTGTTCTTGGAGTCGAAGTGCCGCTTCTTGTTTACCAGAAGCTTTGTACGATTCAATTTGTGATGCCATTTCCTCGAGCGTAGCATGCTGTTGTTCTAATTCTTCCATTAATTTCTGTAGCCATAATACATAATTATACATAAAATAAATAATACTTAATATTCATATATGTAGATATGTCATACTCTATAATATACCATATGCATTAGTAAAATTTGACATTCTTTTTATGATATAATTATATAGTTAGTAAGATTGATATAAAAGATGCAGATTTTAATAATTACATTCTTTCGTGATCATGCTATTTTCATAATCTCGTTATGTACACAGAGTAAAAAATATATTAATATCTCTTTGCATTCTTTTCTTAATTATTTTAAATCTTATTTGTATAATGTACTTATCATAATAACTATATCTGTTAATATGTTACTGATATTTCGCAAGAATTTTTATAAATCTATTTTTCATAACTTATCAAATATAAGAAACATATTTTAAGAGATGTTATTGTAATTATAATTTTTTTTTAATTAAATGTCGGCAAGCTTTTAAATCACATTCAGAAGCAACAAATTCGCAACATTTCTAATATTTTTAGATTATGGATTATTCTTTTAATTATATAAAATATGGCATAATATACGTATCATTTTTTTCGTAGACAGACCTGATAATCGTGAGGCAAATCATCAGCAGTGAGGTCGCAATCAAGACGTGCAGTTAGTACGGAGTCTATTTGTGTTAAAGAATGCTGAAGGGCAAGAATACGCCCTTCCGATTGTTGAGCTTGTTTCACTGATCCTTCCAACAGCTTGGCCCGTTGCCCTGCCTACTCAAAACATAATACTCTATCTTTCTAAACTAACTTTACGAAGCAAGTATTAGACTTGCAATGATTGATCATTACAGTTTTTTTCTCAGCCAAGCAAAAACATAATATACAATTGTATATATAATAACACAATATTTAAAAATTTTTTTTAATATTTTGTTGCATATCTATTTTATATATTATAGTTTTTATATATTATAATTTTCACACAAATAAATTTTCACACATAATTATTCTGAGCAATTCATATTAATGCCACATGCGGTTATAAGCTGTTAAAGTCTCAAATGTTCGTACCTATGCTTAACACATACATACAATTCTGTAACATGAGCTCCTTAGGATAGATCTTAGTATAAATTATACACTTTACATTAATGACAAACACGTAGGCTTGTAGCAAGTACATACCTGCTTGTTTAAGTTTTCCCATCGATTTGTTAATCCCTCTACGTCTGTTTCAATAGAATGAGTCATGATATTACTGTCAATAAGTTGTTTACCAATTTCTTGAATTTTCTCAAGTCTAGATTCCGGATGATTTCGTATGTAATTTTCTAAATCCTTAAACATAATATATATAACTTTTTAGTGTATGTTGTGTGTGCAAACTGTATGTACAAAAAATCAATTAAAATTACAAAACTTTACGAAGAAAAATAATTTAATATTTTCTATTAAAAAAAAAACATTTAAAAGATAAACAATAACTTATAATAACTTTTTAAATTTTATTTTTTCTAAGCTAATTATTTGATTTAAATGATAGGATAATTGTTGCTAAATATTTATACAAAATTGAATAATTCACTTACATCCAGTTCTTCTGAAATTTCTTCTGCATCTGCAGCAGCTTTAGGCGATTTTTTTAATCGCTTATCAAGCTTATCCAACCAATCACTTTCCTGTGCGACTAAAGCACGAAATTCTCCATACTCATGACTAGCATTTTGTAAATGTCTATAGCGTTCGTATATACGATCTGTAACATCCGTCCATCGCGCATTTAAAAAAGTGAAACGTCTACCAAGCTCTTGTACGGATGATCCTTCTGAACTTAGTAGTTTATCATTTCCCATTTCGTTCAAATTTCTAAATTCTTCCACTCGTTTATCAATGTTGTCTTTTAATGCTTGATACCGACCACGAACTTGAAAAAGTTCAACTGATGACGTTATTCTTGATTCTACTGGTATTTCTTTTTCTAAACTTGACAACCACTTTGTGAAATCTTCTATACCATTAATAATCTAACAAAAAACAGAAGAGTTACGGAAAAAAAACATTCATACTTTTATTTATAAAGATTGTATGTACTTACATTATCATTTTTCTTTAAAGCACTTTCATATTTGTCGTTTAAACTTTTAGTCTCATTAACAATTGTGTTCCACTTATATGTTACAGCTTCCAATTTGTTGTTTAACAAACTTGTAAAATTAGCTTCCGATTTCTCAAGTATATCATTTGCTGATAATCGAAGTGCTTCTATTTGCGGTTTTGTTTTATCTATTTCTTGAGAAAATGAGTGAATTTGTTGTAATTTATGTTCTGTTGTTTCAATATTATCCGTAATGTCATCTTTGGATAAATTTTCTAAATATAATGATGATTTTTCCAACCAAGATTCAAGGGTAAAAAGTTCGGTATTAAATGTTTGCAAAATTGTAATATCTAAAACATTGCATTAATAGATTTCCTATGTCATAACAATTAAAATAGAAATAAAAAACAAGCGCTTATTTTGCATATTATTTGTATTTATTTTCTACTTACCTTTGGTAAGAGTCTGTTGTTTCTCTTCCAAAATAATAGGAATATCACTCCATTTAGTATTTAAATCCTGTAATTCATCTTTAAGTCGCTGTACTAAAGAATCATCATTTATCTTTGCTATTAAATCTTGTCCAGTAGAGTTAACATATTTGAAAGTTTCTTCCTGTTCTCTCAACGAGTTTTGTATATTTTTAAATCTTTTTATTTGCTCTTCCATAATTTTCTCACCCGATATAATTATATGTTCTGACAATAGAAAACCTTCTACATTGTTGATAAATGACATTAGATTGGTGATTGCTTCAGTATATCTTTTAGGCGGTGTTCGATCAATAGCATTAGTTATTTCAGTCAATCGCTCGGATAACCTGTATATATTGTATTAAGTATTGTATAACACAAAAATTTATAATATATAAGTATATATCTATAATAATATCTATAATAATACTTACATTGTGTATAAATTCTCCCAGTTAATGAGAAACGCTTTTACGTCTGTATCCATACTATTAGTTTCTGTAATAGCAACTTGATTTTCTGATAATTCTTTTGCTTTTTCAATCAACTTTCTTATACGTTCATCGTGGGATTTCATTGATTTCATTTTAACCTGAATAATATATTTTAAGATTAAGATTAAAATATCATATATATATATATATATATATATATATATATATATATATATATTACAAATTAAATCATATTAAAAAACATTTTAGTTTACCCTAAATGGTTCTATCTGATTATTTTCTTTATTTGCCTCGAACCACTTGGTATAACTTTCTAACATCAAATTTAGATTGGCTAATTCAGTCCGGAATTTTTTTATTTCTTCCAGATAATCTATACGTCTTTTTATCTCTTGAAGACGATTATTTGTCGCTACCCAACAATTTTGTATGTCCTTAATCTTGGATTCTTCTTCTTCGGTGGATTCGTTTGCATTTTTTAATTCATCTATTAATTGTTTACCAATTTCAAGAACTTTATCATATTCATTTTTATGCGAGTCCACGTCTACAAGAGTATCTTCATAAACAACTTTCTTCTCTTCCACGCTTAATTCATCAAATACTCCTTCCGATCGACCAATTTCTAAGTCGACATAATCTAACCATTTATATAGATGAAGTAATGCCGATTCAAACTCATGTTTAGTAGTATTATCAACACGCCGTTTCTTTGAATCACTATATGGCGTTGACTGAAAAGAAAAATATTATATAAGTCACAAAAGCGAAATACTGAAAAATATTGAGAAAAATAAGAAAAACGTACTGTTGCAGTAATTTCTTCTTTATATGCTATACTTGTTACTGTTTCAGACATCCATTCATTTCCTTTAATAGTTGTTACATTCTCTTCAGACATTAAGTCAAATTCAAATCCAGAATTTGTTATCTAATACGCAATATAATAAAGATTAGAATTAAGAAGCAAAATGTATTCTTTCTTAAAATGAATATTCTAAGATATTGAATTACCCTTTGGGATTGAACTTCCATGATTTGTCCAACAGCTTCCCATCTATCCTGCAGGTTTTCGATCTTTTCCAAAATATTCGCGTATTCTGAAGACGAACTGTTGCCATCTAAATCCTGAATTGATTCTTGTAGAGAAGTTAATTTTTTCTGATTGATATCCATTTCTGCCTTAAGGATTTGCAATTTCTTTATTCTATCTAATACTTCGCCAAATTCAGATGCTGGATTGGCTTCCATTTGCTTTAATGTAATTTCCGTTTCGTTCAACCATGCTACTAGTCTTTTATAATCATCAGTAATACTCTGCCAAAGTGCAGATAAAGATTCCAATCGCTGATGTCGTTCCTCTTTCCATTGACCGATATGACTCCAACGTTCACCGAGAGCAGACAACTGATCTTCCATTTGTGCATAAACCGCCTCGGAATTTTCTTCATCTACGACTACTACCATATTCCTCATACTGTCAACTACGTCTTGTTGCGCATGAATATCTTGTTCTAGTTCGTTGAGATGTTTCAATTGTTCCTCGAAAGTCGATGGATTTAATTCGGTTGCTGCCATCAACGAAATTCGATCTTCCGTTTTTGTTAGCCATTGTCGTAACGCATCTAGCTGAGCCTGTTGCATTTGCATCAGGACCTAGAAATAGTCATAGATTTTATTTGTAGATAAAATAACTAATGTATTAAAATTATCTCTGCATTATACTATTTCATCAACAAAATAGATACATACTTCATGAATTCTTGTTTGCCTTTCCATGGCGCGCATTCGAAGACCTTCCCAACGAGAATTTAATAAAGACATCTGCACACGAACCTCGTGCTCTTCATCTTTATGCAATCCGCCTTCAGCTAACAATCTTGCACCTTCCTCTAGAACAGTTCCTACTCCATCTTGATGACCGGATAGTTCCATCAAGAAGGTTTCATGCTCGTGGAATTGTTGTTTTAATATGTCTAGAGTCGAGCCCGGCTCGGGGGCATGATTCAATTTATCCTCTGCTTCCAAAAGCCACGTTAAAACATCCTCAAGTGCAACCTGATAGCCGCCAAGCTCGACGGAAACATTTGTAGCTAAACTCATTGGGCGAGATGCTGGCATTCCAAAATTTGCGAACGTTAAAGTACTCTGTAAATTAATTTTTTTTATATGTCATACATTAATATGATGTAATTCTCTCGTCTATTTGCTAAATCACGATTCACATACTTCTGTTCCTGGTGTTGTAACGGGACTAACTGGCGTACTGTCACTTGCGATTGAAAGATCTAGCTCACCTATGTCGTCTCCGGAATGTGGCAACGATTGAAAGAGACACATAACGTACATCATTATGGATTTTTTATCCGGTACTGAAGTATTGACATCTGAAATAAAATATAACATTGTAAAAATCAACGTTATGTTTTACGTGTCATTGCTTTATAATCCAATATATTTTGCAATTTTTTATGTAATTTTAAATTTTTATAAATTTTTAGGAACTGAACTGTGATAAATTTCATAAATTTTTATACCAAATATATAAAATACAAAAAAAAAATTAATATTGTTATATATAATATTTAGAATGTCTCAAATAAATTACCTTCAGGATCCAAAAGACGTTCGATACCAAGATGTTCTTGTGCGAGCCGAAAAGCATGATCCAATCTAGCATTTGGATGTTTACGCGCGATATTATTAAAATCAAACAAATGAGATTTCCATTTATGTAAAATTGCGTTAAATGCTAAACCGTCCGACCAAGATGTTGTAAAATTTTTAATATCAACACCAGGATAATTCTAAAAAAAGACGATAAATTATTGTTGCTTTATTTTAATGATATTCAGTAAATTTTATTAGGTACATAATTGTAAAATTTTTACGTATTACCTGTGAGTTTTGACGACACCAAGCAAGAAGTGTCTTTTCTAAATTGGTCTGTTGTAATTCTGTCATTAGATCTTTCAAGTGATAATGTACCTATTTATGTGTAACATAGAAAAATTGATTAATAGAAAATAGATGAGGTAGATCGAGACAATTAACGATAAACATAAATAATCGATATAAAAACCAGAAAACCAATAAAATAATTTTAGCTAAAACATTTCATTTTAGAGATATTTTCTGCTTGTATCATTTATAATATAAAAAAGAAATTATTTTATGAACAAATATTGCCGGCCTCACGTTCTCTCGATTATAACAAGTACGACAAAATCTAAATTAAGGAATTTAATTCTCGCTAAAAATAAATACTTTGTTAAAAAGAATGAAATTAAAAAATTAAGATTAAAATTATTTTTGCCACGCTAATATGACTTAAATTCATTTCGTTCAAAAAGTTTTCAATATCTTTCAAATTTAAAAAAAAATAAAAAATAATCTCGCATAAACTAGATCCCATTCCATATAATGAATTAAAACTTTGTGGCATAAATGATTAATTACTTAATACATTAAAAGCATGTTGCAATCAGATTTTAATTTACATAAGAGGTTTTCTTGCTAATAATGCCTTGCAGCACAAAATTAGAAAGATATTATCTTCAAAATTATAAATGACATGAATCGAATTATTACAAATTGAAATAAAAAAAAACTCTGTCGTAATTTGTATAGTTTAATATTTATATAAAAAATATCATCGAAAACTTACTTGCCAATGAAGAATAATACTCCATACCAAACCAAGTGTCAATTTAGGATTACCATCAACAATATCATTACTACTAATATTAACAAGTTTCACCTGAAATATCATATATTATATACAGCTTTGATAAAAATTTATATAATTATATTAAATTTATATTTTTATTTAAATTAAAAATCTACTAATTTACCTCTGTAAATAATATCTTATAATCAACATAAAATAAAATAAAGATTCGTTTTACCAATCTGTTTTCGTAATTTTATTACGTAATAATTCCGCTTAGCACAAATATTCCTAGAATATAACACAGTATAAACGCTGCAGTTATATACTTACGTTATTCTGTTCAAGAATTTGTAATGCTTTATTAACATTATTGAGATGATGCACTCGCATCCGGCCGCGTTCTCTTTTCTGTAAAATAAATATCTTACTATGTTAATCTCGCTTTTTTAAAAAAACATGCAATTACTGGAGCTCGCGCGTTTTATCTTAACATAAAGCGTCCTAATTCTATATGGACCATTGTGCAAAATAAATGTCAACGATGAAAGTAAATACTTGCGTGGGGCATTGCAAATGCCGCGACGCGGTATTATATCTCGGGAATAGAACATTCTTACGCCTACCGCGCATTCGTAATCGTGTACTCTTATGCTAATATACCTCGATGCACGCGCACCTGCTCGCAATTCACCACGGCGAACGCGAGCTGTACTAACGCGGAATACACAAGGAATAATTTTATTAGGAAGCGCCGTCGGCCAAGAGATGCTCTAACGATCACCTTTGCGATCTAACAGCGTTTTCGACAATCCATCATCGATGCGGAAAAACTTGCGCAAAATTACGGATCAGCGCTAAGCCACGCTAAGCGATTATCGCGGATTATGTTCAGATAGGCGCGCGGCATACTTACATAAGTCTTGGAAGTGAGCACTTCCAGAAGTGACAGCAAGCGATTTCCATCTCGTAAATCGATGAACAGATCATTGATCGGCTCGTGATGATTCTACGGAAAGTATGATGGATTAAACATCCGTTTTATGCTTTTTCCTCGCTGGAAGCATCCCTCAACGTACTATTATATCGCGTTAGAAGTACAACATAACGCACAAGTACGAGCATGTGTGTAACAAGTAGATACTTATTACATTCCATGCATGAAGAGATTTAAGAGCGAAACTCCTTGCATACCGTGCATGAGATACAGTCCCGCGAATAAATGGAGTGTGTATAATAATAACAGGCGAATGGTAATTGGACTGAATAAGATCCCTTACCTTGAGAAGCTGCGAATTTATCCATTTGGCGAACGTCTTTTTCTGCACGTCTTCTCGCTCATCTGTAACATTATTATAAATTATTAATTATTGAAATTTTCGGAGGAAATTTAGCAAATTCTTAAAATATTCTAAGAGAAATAGACTTCATTACGTAATCCATTATTTATATAAAACTATAGAAGTCAAATGGTATTCCATGTTAATTAACTAGCGTAATATCACAATTCGATAAATTGACATACGAATATTCAAATATATTATTAATTATCGTATTTAATTAAAATTCTCCGGAAATTCATCTTTCAATAAACCGATAATTATTTAACACGTCATAATCAATGGAAATCGAAGAATATTTCTCAGATTTCCACTATCTTTATATGTAAACGTGAATTTAATATGTTTTTTTAGACAAACCAATCGTGACAATCGAGTTAAATTAACAATTGAAAAATTATACAAATAACATGTGCATGCTTTATATTAATATGTATGTATTATATTATTATACATATATGTAATTAATGTATCTTAAAATGCAGGAAATGCATCGCGTATCAATGTATAAATATAATTTATTTTTTTTTTATTTATAATTTAATCAGAGAGGTTTGCATTAGAATCATTGAAATTACTAAAATTTTCGATTATAAAATTTCGATTGTAAAATATTTCTTATTCTACTAATACCCTAAATATTGTTTCTAAAACAACGTTTTTTAATTTTAATTTAATTTTAATCTCGTGAACTTACTCTTCATTTTTCTAATTTTTAAAACTGAAAGAAAATGAAGAGTTAGATTAAAATTAAAGTATTAAGTATACATTAGTAGAAACAAACATAAAGTCCACTTCTACCATGATTAACTTTAATCTATAGTTTAATTTACTCTTTACCTTTTTCTAATTCTTAGAGAAGATATAAAAAGTGAATTAAATCAAGATTAAGTTAATTTTTATTGTTAAAAAAAGCACAAAAAATTATGATTGATAATCATAATTTAGAAGCAAACTGAGATATTTTTTGATAATTGAAATAAATATATTTATTCTATGATATGATTTATGTATTCCCCGGGCAAAATTTATCGCAGCAAAGGATAGACTTCGCGCGAATATCACTTTGTCTCGGAGACTCTCAATTATTCGTTGCGCGTCTATGAATACTTAGAATACTTTTGCAATTTATAATACATTAAGCAACAATTGATCCACTGACAGTTTTACTCGCTCGTAAAATTATTGTCGACGTAACAACGGCGGCTCATCGTCATCTATCGCGTTGACACTAGTTGACCTCGGCGACTGAAGCAGTAAACTCGAAATTTAGGTCGACTGACAGCAAGTCGAGATAACTATAAGTAAGTACCTGTTCACTTTATCGGATTGTTAAGTACATGAGATGGTATGCTGTCGATCAACTCGTCATCATCCGCACGGTAGTGAATTGATCGCATGCTGATTTCATGCGTCGTGATGCAACCAGCTTATAAGAAAACCACGAACATCGGCATGCCGATAAAAATAGAAAGATAGATGATGTCAGCTTTCATGCATTTTAGCGTTTTGTATGTTTACTGATGTAGAATCGTTACTCCTGCATGTTTCGCAAAAATATGTATATCTCTCCAGTATACTTCTAACACGAGAATTATATTCTGGAGAATTATATTTAGACGAGCGACACTGCATATTAAATTAGCGCCACGCAAAAAAAAATTCGCAATTACCGTCTCGCACGCAAAAAAGGAACTTGTAAGCAATAATTTTTAAACTATAATTTTGACTGTAATTTTGTCCGTTTAGAATACTCACGTTTCGTGAATATTCTATGTATACATTCTGATATATTAGGTGTTGGAATTAATTCGTAGCGTTTTACAAGTGATGGGAAGTACTTTCATTAATGTATTTTTTAATGCTCATGTGAAATAAATAACATTCTTTCATTAAAAAACGCTACGAATTAATTCCAACACCTAATATATTCTGTCGTCTTTCCTGAGCGATAGATAATGAAAAAAATTTTTTGTCAAGAAAATTTTTCCCCAATTCCCAAACGCGGAAACAGCTTTCTTTCCGCAAAAAAACGTAACGCACCATTCAGTATGCTTGACGGTTCAGAAGATCGACTTCTCATTTGGAATCTGAAAGTCATCCACAGTCGATGGCGCATTTTAACGAGCCTCAAGGAAAACATACTAACCGATAGACGTTACTGATGAATGAACGAATGAATGAACGTACTTATCTTGTAGGAAACGCAGGTTACGTGAGTAACATGCAGACGGAAAGAAATTGCAAATGGTGATCATGTACTTAAAGTAAAGTAAGCCGTGAGATCAACGCACGCAAGACAGTCTGTCTCGTGAGGAAGTCGGTCGCCCTGAAGCTTATCATGAAAGCTCGGAGATATTAAGGAAAGATTAACGGGATTGTCGATTTTCCAGAAAAGAAATAACGTATCATTTGCAATAATTTATCATTGCATTGTACGTACAGCATATAACCGATATTATATTTTTATTACTGTTCTAATAAATTACTATTATAAATCAGTCAGAGACCAAAAAAATTAGTTAATGTTGTAATTAATTATATAATAATAATAATTAATCACAAAACATTAGCAACAATTTTTATCCTAATTTATAATGCTCTACATATAAATTAGAATAGAATATTATACAAATTACTAATGTGTAGAAATTAATGACAACGAGTGTAATATCAATCATTCATTTAAAGCCTAAGTAATAATATTATAAACTTCGTTAAAAAGTATACTGCAATTATATAATAACCCGAAAATTTACGATCCTGTTCGGGACGGTAAGATATCTTCGTCCAGTCCTGCAAAAATACGATGCTTCCGAATATGGTGCAACGAGTTCTTGTGTACAATCCGGCGATTTCTTTTTCCGAACGCCGTATATCTTCCGTCAAAGAATCTTATCGCATCGTACCGAGGTCTGAATCGTACACATATAACGATTTCTCAATATATTAGGAATACGAAAAAACGGTGCTGAAGCGTGTATCAACATTTAATACGGATAATTATCCCGACAAGGATCTTAAATGATTAACGGAGATTGAAATGTAACTAATTTTTTAGAAAATATACGCTTTTTACAATAAACTGTAAATATTGTATTGGTCTCATTTCATGTTTAGATTAATTATTAATTGGGAACAATATACACAGTTAGAAAATTTGTGTTAAATTTGACATACTTCACATGTCCTAAACGATACACTCAAATTTTTGTGTTACTTTGACATAAGATGAATATATTAGAAAGGAATACAAACATTATGTAAAAGAACAACATAAAAAACGTAATATTGACATAATTTGTAAACAATCATATTTCTTTATTAAAATTAATATTTATAATATTTTAAATTAATGAATTTTATATTTATAAAATTAAATTTGTTAAATTAACAAATTTTATTTATTTATCTTAGAATTTACGTTTAAAAAAAACAGTTTTATGTTATTTGTTCATTTATTTAAAAATTATGTTTTAATACTAAAAATATTGAATATCAATTAAACACAAAATATTCAAATCACATAATTATATTGTATTAAATTAACATTCAGGTATATTAAAAATTCATTTAGTTTAACAACTGACAGTTACACTCTTGAAATATAGTAATTAAAGAGACTTTCTGCCGCATTCTGGGCCTGAATATGGTACTCTGTACTAATTAATGGAATTCATTTTTTGGAGCTCGCTGATGACGACTCGAATGGAGCCGAAACATTCCATCTTTTTGTAAAGCAATGTAAGGAACTTTAAAATATAATTTGTAAACTGTGTGTAACGCACAAATTATTAATGTTATTGTTCTCAATTCTCCGTTACTTGAATGTTATTGTTTTATCTCAAGAATCAAATTTCTAATCTTTTTAGGAATTCAATACAAAATTTTAAAAGGACTTGAGTGGACCACTTTTAACACAAATACAATATTTTTTATTGTGTACGTAAAAAAAATAATATAATATACAAACGTTAAAAATTTAAATCTTTTATGGTATAAAATTGAAACATATACCAAACATCACAAATTAAAGATCTTTTTCTCTTAAATATAATAGTCAGAGAAAAAAATATCACCAGTTATTTATTCATAAACGTAAAATTGAAATATGCACTTTTCTTTATTTATAGGATCATGCGCACATATACAAACTATATTGTGATTATAATTTTATAACAGAATATATTTTGTGCTAGTCAAGAGAGAAGGGCAGAAAAGAACTTATTTATTGAAGAAGCTCTCTGATTTGATCTAAGAACAACTCTGTTTAGGTATACGCATCCGTTCGTTTTCTTTCAAAGCATAGTATAAACAGTAACATACTGCCATTAAGCAAACAGAGGACTTGTGTGTCTGTAAATACTTCGTCTTACTATAAATTAGCATATGCAGCTCGAAGTCTACATCATTCTCAGAAAATTAAATTTTAACGCTATAGTTAATAGTTTGCTTCGTAACTCCGACTTTATATCAATATTTTTTAAATTTTACATTTTAATGTTGTAATAATTTCTAGAACAAATTTCGGAAATGTTAGTCTCTATATTATTTTCTTATATTTTGTATACTATTAATATTAATTAATACCTATTGAAAAATGTAGCAACTTTTCAATTTCTTATTATTTGAAAATTTAAATTAAAAAAAAATTCTGTTAAAAAAAATTCAATAAAGAACGTTTAATAACGTTGATTAACATCGATACATAATCCAGAAGTCTATATATCTGAAGTCTATTGATTAAATATATTTAATCTTCAAATTATTTATTTAATAAACATACATACAGTATATTACAGTTTATTACTACTTTTTCATAATTTATTTTTCTTTCGATTTTTTTTTCGAAAATAAATGTTCAACATTTTATATTTTTATAAGATGATATTAAATTTATATATTAATAAATTTTGTATAAGTAGTTAAATTAAGACAATTGTAACATTTTAAAAGCATCATAGAATCTTAAATTTATTTTTTTCGTACGAAAAATTACACTGTCTTGTTCAGTTTACAAAACAAAAAGTAAATCTCCAAAAACTGTTATCAAAGTGTAAATAAATACAGGATAAGTGCAACTGCATTGAAAATTTGACAATTTAAATTAATCCAAATAAACATGCATTATATATACCTACATTTAATGCGATAATAACTCATTGTATCAAATCGTTAATCGACTGAAAGCTACGTTCACATAATCAACGATTGCAAAGGTTGAACGAACCACAAGTTAACACATCGATAACACTTCATTGAGAAAACAGTGCGTGAAACCAGTCACGTGAAACTATCGCTAAACTTAGCTAGATGCCCATAGACACGTTCTCTCCTTTTTGCTATAGAAAAGACAAACACATCAATAATCGATAGATTGAAGTTTTCAAGATAAACGATTTTCTACGAGATTCACATTCTGCTATTTTAATCATCTTAATTAAAATAACATTCATATAATATTTTCTCACGAGACCGGTGTGCTTTAAATGAAATAGCAAAAAAGATATAATATCTATAATATCTTGACAGTTATACGATATACACTCATTTCAATATTATTAATACCGTTTTATTAACGTGAATGATTTTTCTTTTTATTAAAATAATATCACAATTATATATATGTACAATTATTATAAAACATTATTAGATTAGATCAATGATAAGCAGCATTTCGCAAAATACAAATTCATTTTCAAATTTGTAAAAATAAAACATATCTACTAGTATATTTTTATATTATTTATGAGGAGCTTAATATATATATTTAATTTAGATTTAATTAAATTTGATTAATTTTAAATATTAATTTAGATTTAATTATAAAGATCCTGATTGTACATGAAATAATAGTACATGCTACATGACATAAGTTATGCGGAAAATTGTAAAGAATATCTAATTTTATCGTTATATCAAACACAAAAAATGTTTAAAAAATTTAATAAAATAATAAAAAAACAAAATTCTTAGAAAAAGCCAAATAATATTTTATATGTTTTGATATATGGACAAAATGTTATAAATATATGGATAAATTGTTCAAAACTTTGATTTTAAACTTCATTCAACTGCTTTAGCAAAGCAGTCTTTTTTAGCAATAATTCATTGAGTATTTCATTATGAAATTCTAACGACCGTTTTTACAAACTATAAACCAGGTAATAAATTTAATATTTCGTGATACTCTGAAAAAATTCTGCGATATTGAGCGGTAATTACATTTGTCTCGCACTATTAATGATGTTCACGTCGGAGATAATTACGTCATTCGCGGCATACTGGGTTTATTTTGCACTGTCGCAATAAGATCGAGATCAGTATCCAAGGTTATATCATTTCTTACAATATACTATCGATCGGTAATATCTCTTCTGGCGCAAGTTAATATTCTTAACTAGCTAATTAATTCACTGTTTCCCGAAGTTTTTCCTTTCTAATCGAACGGAACGTTTTGCCTTTGAAATTCACGCGAATAAAAATAACCGAAGATAACAGAGGTCAATTCACGAGCAGTTTAATTCTTTGAGTCTTTCTGTGGAAGAGGACCTTTAAAAGAGATTATCGAAAGCACTTCTTCATGTCTCTTCGTTAAGTGGAAAGCGTGGGGAGGAAGCAAAACGATAGAAAAATGAACTCGACATGCGCTTATCGCTTATTCAGCGATAAAACCAATTGGACATTTTATATCGCTTTCGTTGGGATAATTTGTAATCGGTTGCTGCGAGAAGTGCGAATTTACACGCGAAAAACCAATCAACCTAATCGAACGGACATCGCGACTCGCCCATCGCTAGCTAATGCCATGGCCAATTCAGCCCGCATTCCCGTTTAACTGCAGCTGGCTTCTTCTCACCCCAGGCAATGAACGTAGTCTTCATATATGATAAATAAAATCCAGAATCAGATGGTTACGTCTAGCGCTACATATGAACATACTAGAGATTACAAACCTTCATACAATATTCTTACATGCACTTACAGTTATTATCACTAAAAGTGATCTGTATCATTCAGAATACGATTCACACTAAAAGAATGCGATGTAGAATCACATTTAACATTAAAAACGTGAAAAGCCGCAATAGTTGTTGGAAAATTTTAATACAAATCTAAAGCATTAGTCAAACAAATTTTCGTTGAATTGTTTATCGAGGTTAAAGAAATAGTTTTCTTATATACGAAATAAATGTATTATAAAAATCACTTCAATGTCACGAATGTTATTAAAATTTAATAGTAAAATTTAAAAGATAACAAGGTAAGACATAAAGAAATTAATGAGACGTAATATATTAGAAATTATTTCTTTAATACTCTCTAAATTTCTTGAAATGAAATTTCACTCCAAAAAAATAAAAGAACTGCCATTATTGAAAAAGAGTGAGAATACTTGCATTCTTGAAGAAGAATGATAGATTTTCTTTCTTTCTTTTTTTTGAGTGAGATGCTCTTCAAAGAAAAGAAATCACTCCTTTTTTGGAGTGAATCCCACTCCAAAAGAATAAAGTCTCATTCCAAAAAAAAAAAGTGAAAATTCTCTCTCTCTTATTAAAAAGTGCAAATAAAATAACTTTCAATAATGGCAGTATTTTCACTCTTTTGGAGATTTTACCCCAAGAAATCGAAAGAGTGTATTTTGTACACTAATTAATATTTGATTATAACATCTGGCTAGCGAATTGTTGTAATTACTCATTGTCAGAAAGGTTTCTGTTTTTTTCTGCAGAATGATAATCGGAATCCCCATATATCAGACAATACCTATACATTAGAATAATTAGATAACAAAACCTAAATGTGTCACCAGCTGAATCTCGTGGGCTCGATGGCGCCAAGCTGGGAGCGTACGCCGAGAACAGCATGGATACTATGCAAATAAGCAGACCGCGTAGCGAACAATTGTTTAAACGAGCTGACAATGCGGACCACTACCGGCTATGCGAGTGCAGCACACTTCTTCTCTGTGAATGTGCCTGAAGTACGCATGTCGTTGGCCCTAACCGCACTATGAAAGGTTTCGCGGGTCAAACGTTCTGATGGGACCAAATAATACCAGTGCATGCCTTCACGAGAGTGTTCAACTATGACAACGAGCTCGGTAGCTAACGAAATTATCAAGGGTCCGCATGAAAACGTGAACAGTCCGAATATTGAATGTGCGTTCTATGTTTCCCACACGATGATTATTATCAAACGCCAATTGAAAGGTATCGATGTAATTTGTCATATCACGGATTGAAATTTTCTGATAATATAAAGCTATTGTATATTGTCAAAAGTTAAAAATGTTATATAACTTTTTTTTTTAGAAATCTAGCAGTTGAGAATTTTTTATATTGCTTTCATCAAAAACTTCATCAAAAATATCATCGATATTAACATCGATCCTGATTAATATAAAAATATTACGATCTATTTTCATATAATGACAACGCAAAGTGTGCACTTAGTATTTATCTTATAGATGGATTCTTACTTTTCATGTCAAATTGTGACAGAATTCTTTTACTTTTTTTACATCAAAATGTCCTAAATAGAATACAAATCATCATGACATCAAAATAACTCCAAAATTGATACTAAAAATTAATTACTAAACTCACTTTTTAATCATTTACATTTAATTTTAAATAATTTTGACATTATCACTATTTTGACGTAATTGATTTTTTGTTCTGTTTGAGTATCAAACATTTTAGAAAAAAGTTCAAAACTTTATCAATTATATCAAAATTTTGAAAATGATATATTAACTTCACAAAAATCAATCATTGAAATGGGATCTCCCTCTTCGATATGATTATCTTAATTTAATAAGTAAAATAATCGAATAGCTATTAAGTATAATACAATTGATTATAAAATTGATACACAAGGTGGGAACAACACTATTAATAATGTAATGTAATACATGCATTTTTAATTGAATAAAAAATGAGGGGAGTGGCAAAGTATTGATCAATCCATGCAGTTATTTGTACATTATACTTCAACCGACTTATATACTTATTACTTAAAAAATTTACGTGTTTTTATTAGATCAATATATTCTGAAAGACATCAAATAAATTTATACTGTAATATGTAAATACTCAATTATAAACTCATACTAATTTATTCATATTTTTATTTTTTATTAATTAAATAAATAATAATATAAATAATATTATTATTTATTAAATAACATCAAATTGATTCCGGATATTAGTAATTATTAGTAATTACGTTACTGAAATTAGCGAATTAATCCTATATAAATTGTATGTGAATTTATTTTGATGGAAGTGGCTTTTTCATAGCTCCATATTCTGTAAATAACTACTACAAATATAATAATATAAATACCACTAAACTATGTAAAACGACTTTCTAAATACTATATATACATATAGAGATATATCGACCGCATGTATATATTTAAGTAATGGTTTATTGGCCTGCGACAACAAATACAGCAATGTTCAAGAATGTGCAATCTAAATGAGGAAAATTTAATCGAATAGAAAGTATTAACGCGCAAATTAAATTAACGACCAATTAACCTGGTTTGTAGGAAAACATTTTAATTTACAATTACATATGTAAATTCATAGCATAATTCATGTCACAATTTGCAAATGATGTAGTTTCACAATGTAAACATCAATCTTTTATAATACAACTGGATTATAAGAAATAATTTGCTGTTAATTTATTAAAGAAGTTATCCTCGAAATATATATTCTCTCAGTAGACCAGATATATATTTACAATTAAATTATGTGTTTTTTATTTAATTTCATGATCTTTAAATTTTGTAATAGCTTAACAAGAGCAAAACAGAAACTTCTTCATAAAAAAATCATTACTAATAATAACAAATATTTATTAATATAAACAAATTACATTATATATTACCAGTCTATAAATAATAATAATATTTGATTTTTTTTTTAAATAAATCTATTTATAATTTTTGTGTGTATAAAGATATTCCACAATAATTTAAACGAATTAATATAACAATTTATTCACATAATTTATCCCCAGTTATCATTTATTATACAATTTACATTTTAAAATTTATTAAATCGTTTCACATGTGTAATAATCGCTAACGATACCGTTATAATATCTCGAATTAATATATTATTTATGCCAATATATTTGCGTTGTGGAGGCAAATATATAAATTATTACAACATAATCATTTTTGCGTATGCATCGTTTTACGCGTCATTTTAAGTGATTTTATGAAACACAAATCTCCAAGATTGAATATTGCGCGTGTACGAACTCAATCAGGTGAAATATATGCGAGAATATACGTGACGTATCGTACATAGATATGTCATCACGACGATTTTTAGAAACTCTAATATATTCGGCGTAAATCAATATGACATATATATATATATATATATATATATATATATATATATTAATTTAATATTGAATTTAATATTGACATTTTATTTGCGGTTAAACAATCATTCCCGTCGCACTTTGACAATCGCCAATTTTTTCGGATTTTCGTACGTATACTAATATAGGACGGCATAGCACGTTAAATCAAGTATCGGCGCTGAAATCAAATATCAGCACGTTATCTTTTCTTACATACACGTGTACCGATCTTCAATTTTGACGTACACATGCATTTCCCGCGCGCCGACCGCAAATAATTTTAAGATAAGATAAGTTACGCTCGGGGCGTAGATAATTCTATTGCCTACTGCGGGTGACAACGCGAAAAATGTGGCCCGGCAACTGTATATTCAAGTAGCCAGTATATATATATATGTATATATATATATATATATATATATATATATATGTGTGTGTGTGTGTGTGTGTACTATACAGAATAGCCATGAAAAAGCATGTCGACGTGAGCCAAGCGATTGAACACAATTTCTTCGATAAAATATTTTACACAATAGACAAACGAGTTTATACACAATAAAAGTCTTTTAAAATAATTCGATAAAAATAAATGAAATAAGTCCTTCCACCGTGTATTTCGTAAAATATGTAGCCGTTTAACTCTCAGTTGCAGATAACGTATCTTCGTGCAAAAGACGAAGAAATCAAAATCAGGTCGAATATTTAACACTGAACGTAGAAGTACGAATACTCGAAATATAAGATGCAAAGCCACAAGACTTCAGAGATAAGACTGTGATATGACTTATCTCTCAAATTTTCTAAATTTTTCATATTTATGCTTGCAAGAAGAACATAATCAGGCACATTTCAAAGTGGAAGCAAATTAATCCGAACTGATTAAAAAAAAAGTAACACTGCACATGAAAACTAAAAACTGTGATACAAGGAGACAACATATAAGAAACAACAATATACAGCATGAATAGGAATAATTGTGACTGATAAATATCGGAATATTTCTCGATGACGAGTTCGACAATTACAGTAATTCGTAAAAACAATAATCTGTTAGATTATTGAATAACTATCTGTTACAGTACATAAAAAAACATTGTCACAGAAAAATATATATTCTCGTAAATAATAATTAGATACGTATTTCAAAAATTCATATAATACTTCGATCAACATTATTATACTAAACAAATTCAATTTGCTTATATTATCATATATAAAGTCGCTTCTTCGATTAATTTTATTTTATATTCTTAAAAAAAAAGTAAATTCTTGTGTTTCAAGTACATAATCATGAGTTTTTCTAAAATTTATAATAAGTAAACTTTAAAATTATTAATCATCAAGAAAATAATCTTTCCAAAGATAACCATTACTTAAAAGGAAGAAAATAAATTGAGTTATCATTTTTCCTCGTGATAAAATGATACTTTTCTGATACGCAATTATCTCGAACGATTAAGTGGAAGAATCGCGTCAGATTTCAGCGAAGAATATCGTTCGAGATCAAGGCCGTGCTCCGAAAAGATTCCGTAGAGAAGGCCTTGCGCCTTGCATTTGCCAGGTGCAAAGTGACAAGCGCGCGAGAGAGCGGGCTACGTGCGGAACGGAGAAAGAATCTCGCTACGCGAACTCCACGAGACGTGCCCACACGCCCACATACGCCATACCTACGTACATACATATGTAAATATACATGCACGCACGCACGCACGCACCTATGTAGATGACTTCCATCTTGAGGATATTTGGACCGGACAATCCGACGACGTTAATATCCAAGGACACGAGGTGATCGCAGATCACCGGCAACACACCGTGACGCCGTCAATCGGCTCCCGCGGGGAGCCAGCTCGCGCGCGCACAAATACACGAAGGAGAAGAGTTAACCGCCGAGGTTAGAATCGGCCGTTCGCGCGCGCGCACGCGCCCACACGAGGATGTTACTACGCCACTTGTTGATTCTGACAAGTCAAGAGGCACACCGGCCACGCACTCACGCACACCTCACCAACACTCACTGCACTCGTCGTTGCTCGTCGCCCGCCGCCGCCGTCGCACGCGCGCTTGCACGCATCAACTCTTTAACTTTCTCTCTCTCTCTCTCTCTCTCTCTCTCTCTCTTTCTATCTTTACGAACGAGACGACGATCCGTTTGAAACCTTCACGACCGTCGTAACCGGAGGTCGCGCGATGCGACACTTCGTGGCATCCCGCACGATTTTACGGATCGTCGATTCGAACGGACGGAGAACGCGCGGCAGAGAAACGACGCCGACGACTCGCGCGAGCGCAGGAAAAAGGAGCAGAAGACGGCGACGCGACGCACGTACTTCCTTTGCGAGCTAATGTCAATCGACAACTGCCAAACGTAGTTACACAGCACACGCAACGCACGCCGGCCGAGCTACAAGCGAACTGGCAACCTCGGACAACTCATAAGGCCCAACTTCCCTCACCACTGATCACGATGCACATCGGCGTAGCTCCGTTCTCGTCTCGCCGATGCTGCGAAATCCTCGACACTGCATATCGCGTTCCTTCTTACTCCACTAGCGAGAATTTCCCCCTTTCTCCAGACCGTCTCACGTCCATGGGCCCCCTCGGATAATCGTACGAGAAAATAAAAATAATAAAAGTTTTATGTAATCGTTTTCATTGAGAGGGAAGACTAATGTTTGATGTGCCATTCTTCTAATTGAAATAAGCTTTAATGGTTACTGAAAATCATAGGTTTATAGAGATCTAGAATATCTGCGGGGGGATTAAAAATAGAATATTATTATAATGTATAAATATATATGAATATATATGAATATATATAATATATATATATATGTATATGTATATGTATATAAAATGTATATAATAGAATAATAGAATAATGTAAAGGAAGTTTAATTTCAGAAATGTTATAATAAGAATATAATAATCGTGAATATTACCATGAATTCCATTATTCACTCTCTATATACAGAGTAAGGTTCTTAATTATTATCGTCGTTTCTTGCCTACGTATAATTATGTCCATATAGCTTCCGTGGCACGTATCAAAAATACTTCTAATGCCATTCTTTGCAAATAAAGAATGAAGAGATCTCAAGGTGAGGGAACCTTTCGATTGCGAAATCGGGTACCTGGGCCTTGCTTTACTGATCGTAAGGCCCAACGTATCACAAGTAAGCAGGGATTCAGAAATCAGAGGAAGTATACTAATGAACAGGTATATAAGCGTCCTAAGCTTATTTGGGGTCCGCCAAAAACTCAAATCTACAATCGGCTGCATGATACTATTTATATGCATTTAGGTGTAGACTACAATACAATTCTCTTGTGTAAAATGTAGAATAAGTATAATAATATAACAACGTCAACGACTTATTATTATAAAATCTCATATATCACGAATTTTATTTTAGTAGATAATTTTATGAAAACTCCAGGAAAAGAATGATATTGCTGAAGTATTTAAAAATTTAGCTGGATATAAATCTGAAAATAATTTTGTTGAACTATCAAATTCTTAATATTCAGTACACTGAAAAAAAGATGATGTTATATATTAATAACATTATTTTAATTGAAAATAATCTTATTACTTCAATAGTATTAACAAAACAAATAAGTTTTGTCAAAACAAGAACATGACGTATTTATTTCGTTAATAGTGTTATTAATTAACAAAATTATTTTTAATTTAAATAATGGTACTAATATAGCATTATTTTTTTGATATACGAATCTCAAATATGATGAGAGCAAAATGTAAAAATTTTGACATTTTAACAACCAATTTTAATGTCTTACATAATTATTTTGAATAGTACAACAAAATTATTTTCAAATCTGTATCCAGTTAAATTTTTAGAAACTTCAGCAAACTATCCTTTTTATGTCGCTGATAGATCGATGTGAAGTTTAACAGCAAGAATTTTAAATCTTAATTTATATATTTAAAGTAAGTTTTACAAATTACAAAATCCAATTCTATTATGAACTTTCATTTTCCTCCGCGACTCGAAAGATTTTTCGATGGATATCTGTTTTCAGTTTGATATTTAACGAGAATCATCGACATCTAACATCGTGCAGAACCAGACGTTCTGATCTTCGTCACTGATACATCGAAACTGGTACATTTTACATCACTCTAATATATTCTCGATAACGATGCGTATGTATACTACGGAAACGCTCGTGTCAATAACCCAGAGATAGCATCTTGATGTCGTTACATATTGGCCTCACCGATAACGTTATGCATGGTCGCGCGCCTGGTTTACGCGTCGCGGGTATGAATCTAATTAATTTCATATCTGGAATCTGTTTACGGTAATGCCAATTAGTATTATATTATAGGCCACTTAAATTAAAACCATCAACTATTTGAACAATATTTCTCTGTCCGCGTATTAAAGCTTTTGATTCATTAATCTCATACATGTATATACGAAAACTTTTTGCAAATTTTATTAGATGTTTTATTACTCGAGCATATTTTTATTTTTATTTTTATTTTAGAAAAATTCAACTAAAAAATCTTGCTACAATTTTAAGGATATATTAAGAATTAAAAAATTTTAACAAATTAATAAAAGAACTGAGAAATTAATTTAACAACTATTATTATTTTTCAATATCTCATTGTGATCAATTGAGTTATATTCAATTTTGAGTTTTAACTGCTAAAATATTTATCGTTGTAAACTGAGAGAAAAGTTGCTGTTTCAAAAAAATATTAGTTGATTCAATGTAGTAGTCACGGACTGTCAAGCAAATATTTGTTTCAAACAAATAACATATGTCCTAAATTACAAGATTTTGTTAACCTAAATGTATAAATATACTAAATATATATAATTATTACGAATTAAATGCATTTAGTCAAGTTAACAATTTTTTTTTAATGTACAACGATATATTTTCTTACATGGAAAGAATAATTTTGTTAAAATATTTAAAATTCAGCTAAATATATATAGATCTGAAAGTAATTTTGTTACACTATCAAAATAATTATTTAGAAAGATTTACGCTAATTGTTAGAATGTCAAAACTTTTACATATTTCTCATTATACTTAAATGTTCTATATTATTTTAATGGTTTAAAATTATTTTTAGATTTTTATATCTAGTCAAATTTTTAGATACTTCAACGAAACTATTCTTTCCGTGTATTTAAAAAAAATCTGCAATTATATCATTTTATAAAAATAAATATTTTTAATTACATCTTGACTGAAAATTATTAATAGATAATTACAAATAATAAAATATAATAAAACATCTAGCTAATAAACAATTGATTGATATCGAAATCATCAGTAGAGTGTGGATGCTTCCATTTAGTGGCAGAAAGATCAACACAAACATTCTATCTTTCTTGCCATTCAGAGAGTAACAAAGATAGAATGACTCTTGTATGATACATAGAACGACTTGTGTCACCAAATGGAAAGTATCCTGTGGTAGCCAAATTACTAACAGAACCTAATATCAGAAAAGTTACAGCGATAACGGACAAATACCTTCACGCCATTCATCGCCAAATATCTCTGTCTGCTCGTCCACTAGCGCAATTTCGAGAGATAGCCTCTCGCTGTTTCCGAACTTACAGAACTTACACGAGATTGCACGGGAGCTAGAAAACTACCGCAATTCCCTGAAAATGTGTCTTCTTTTCTTCTGCGACACGTACATTTTGCGAGAGATATGACACAGTCTTTTTTACAATAATATTATTGTGATTAACTATTGTATTTGCGCTCAATGTACATAATCAGTCATAATAGTAGTTTTAAATATCCTATTTCATAATATACTGAAACGATATACGATGGAAAAGTTATTTTTGTTTTATAACGTCTTTTATATAAATACTTAATCATAATATCTTTTAAACAATTTCAAAATTTCAAAATACAACTTTTATCTAAATATATAAGCATGTGTTTAAAATAATTTTATAACTGTAAACAATTCCTGCAACTTAAATAAAATTTTAACGATACTAAAAAATCAATTTGTGCAGAAAATCAATAACGTCTTCGAAAGCTCTTACATAAAAGCATACATATTTTTCTAACACACAAGAAATAATACAGTTTTATTACATCAAAAGCATGTTACTTTCAACAAGAGAAAGTAAACATTCCGTTGACCAAAGAATACTTAGTCTATTTAGAACAAAGGTTTCCCAATATGAAAACAATGCCATGATTATCTTTTCTAGCATTCTCGTTGCAACATCGCCTTGCATTTAAAATAACTTAAAATATTACTGCGTGTAAATAAAGAAAGGTATAAGTTATAATCTCGCTCTGTTCGACAAAGCTGGTTTCTACTCTCCCGTTTTCAAAACTTGTTTTATTAAAACTTTGAATAAAATGTCATATTTGTTAGAGAATTTATGTTTTATTATACTTTCTTAGTTTCTTAACTATTTCCGACCACAGAAGGAAGATAATATCATTACTACACAAAGATAAGAGTTAAATCAGATTTATTAATCCTTTGCGGTTTTAGAAGCGCAGAAGCGAAATATATAATTTATGATAATTTTGTACAGATTCTTCTAAATACACAAGAAATGTAAATCAACGAATAAAATTGGTAAATAATATTTTTTGTGTATTTATGATAATTTATAAATGATGAAAAATAATTATTACATTAGGCAACACTAATAATATTAAAACAGAAATAAAATCTTCTGTATCGAATTTTTTCTCGATATTGTCTTGAAAAATAAAGGAATGATTATTTTAATTTTACAAAATTATAATAGAAATTATATTGCCATAAAAAAATTAGTATATATTAAAAATCAACAATAAAAAAACGTGCAATATAAAAAATGTACTAAGATCATTGATTATTGTACTCACATATATCATCGTCCATTCTGTATTAATTTTTCTTCACATAGACAAAGTTTGCGAAGAGATATATTTCCACCACAGTCCTTGATTATATTTTTATTATTTCAATGCCGTGCATTTTTCATAGTCGTTCGCATTGCGAGTGTCAATTTTGATACAGCAAATTATTAACAAATTTATTAACGTAAAAACTATGATAAAATAACAATTTACTATCAGTAAATTGAACATTAATTGAACAACATCTGTCTGGAGCGAAAAACAACTTGTAATTAAATAATACATACATAATAAATTTTATACAGCGTAATATAATTATACAAAATCTATTAAAATTAAATATATTACGTACCTCATAATTTTATTTAAAATAACTGCTATTTTACAATTTGACTTTTTACTTTCTAATTCTCTGAAATTCTTCTGAATAAATTAATAATTCAAAATATATAGAAAATTTTGTAATATTCTTTTCATAATTATATAATAATTAAATGAGTGTTACACGCGCACAGGCACATATGTTTATCATCTCGATATAAATGACTGTCCATTGATTACATCCGTGCATTGTGATTTAAAACGACCAGAGTCATATTAGTAATTACGATGAAATAAGAGATGTAATCGTCTATTTAATCGAGATAAAAAAATGCCTTTATATCGCCCATCATCATTGGTTTGATAATATAACATATGAATAATTCCTTTATATATAATATAAATGTTAATATACAATTATACATATATATTTGTTATTTTCGCACTTCTAGAATTAATAAAGGATGAAAATTTCACGAATAAAATGATTATCTTACAATAAAAAATTATGTAGAACCAAAAAAAAATTATAATGTAATAAAATACAGAACAATAAGACAATTATGCAAAAATCGCTGACTTTGCAGCATAAAGGGATTACAAATTCCTCTCATTTACTAACAGTGAAAGGTAAAATCACTCGGAGTGTCCTAGCAATGCAAATTCTTCTTACTGTAGAGATAATATGTTTTGCAAATACTATTTGAAAAAACTTCACATTCTAATTGTTAATTTTACTCGCTCCTGTCAAGAACACTTGTCGTTCCCGAGTAGTGGTCCACAGATAATCTATCGCGGCTATAAAGCAAGGGAACTTCTATAATAAGAGCGCATCGGACTTTCCATAACTCGGAACGACCTCATGGGACGCAGCCCATCGCGACACTGCACGGTATACCAGATTTCGACCCTGCGGGTGATCTCTGTAGAAGTTAGCGCCGACGCATCAAATACCTTCTTGGTATTTGACATAACTGACTTGTTAAAATGTCAAACTCAAAGCACATCTGTTGGCAGATGTTATTAATATTTGGTCAAATCCTATAATATTAGTGCATGCTTGCCGATAAATCTTCTTTCATATTCTCTAAATTCTTTGAAGTGGAATTTCACATCAAAGACTGAAAATTGTGCCAGAAAGAGTAGCTCAATTTTCAATCTTTAAGAGAGTTCATTCTTCAGAATGAGATTCATTTTAAAAGTTTTCAGTTTTTTAATTTTTTATATATTACAGTTCATATCGTGCATATTTAAACTTTTAAAAAATAAAGTTATAATATATAGATAAGGAATGATAACGTAATCTTTTTTTCGTACAGACTTATCATTGATTGCGTCTTAGAACATCCACCACCGAGTGCAGTCGCGAGATTTATTTGCCAATAGTTGAACACACGGAATGAAGTTGATACCATCATTTACGTTCCACAAAACATTGGGACATTCTTGTTCCCATCTGTTATATTTACACGTTTCGAAGTAAATTTAATAAGACGAACGAAAAGGAGCGCGGGCAATGTAATCCATCAACGGAGGAACTAATACGGTCGTAAAAGACAATAGTGATCATCTATAAAAAGACGTTACGTTGAAAGGAGAAAACGGAGTAAAACGCGTGATCGCGTGCCGATCATCTCTATTTATAATCACATAAACGACATGCATGCAATGTCATGACTTATTTGCATAATGAATAGAATAAAACACTACTAGCAACCGTCTAGACGTGACATGTATTTTAATTTGTAGCAAATTCTCTACATTTTTTTTTTATTTTTATTCACAAGTTTAAGTCCATAAAACTGTCGACCTCAAAATAAAGAGATAAATTAAAAAAGTATTATTTAATTTTTTGTTTAATAATTTAAATGAAATTAATCATGATTGTTCAGCTAGATATTTCAACAGAAATGATTGAATTTATACAAATCCTTCTAAAAATTATATATACAACGCGATAACAATTCCTCTCTTTCAATTATATTTCTTCTCAAACAATTTTGTTATTTGTATTCGTTAGCGAGTGTAACTGAAAAACACATAAAATAAAAAATCGAGCTATCGTACGTTGTAACATATATAAAACAATAAAAGTTAAAAGTAAACAAACATATTGAATGTTCCATAAAACACAGTTTACCAGAATAATATAAAATAGAATGTGATTTTACTTATAAATTATACAGTTTATTGAAATAATATGTTACATAATTTAACATTATTATGTATAAAGTATAATATGTATTCTGTATCTATAATAGTGTCAATTCGTGTAATATCATATCATACATATCAATGTACATATCATTTCAATAAACTGTATACTAAATAATACGATGTTATTATAGAATATTTTATTCTACAATATTATTGTGGAATATTATATTCTATAATAATTCACAAAAGTACAGATATATTAGAAATTATAGAATATATTATTTTTTATATTAGAAATTATAGAATATATTTATTATTTTGATTATATAACATTTGTTTTTTTTTATCGCGAGTGATAAATAGTTACAAAATAAAATCCTACTAAATAAAATTCCACTTATGATAATTTAATAAAAGATGAAGATCCAAATCGAAAATCAGTTTGATTGTC